>NC_090647.1:563056990-563305060 GCF_040937935.1 Hyperolius riggenbachi
TGCAATCCATGATCTAAGGAGAAGCTGCATTCACCGGCGATTCCCTGTCAAACATGGACTGCAAGGTCTCTTGCAGTCCATATTTGACATGGAATCGCCGGTGAATATACATATAATTTGATCAGGATACCCTGACGTATCCTGATCAAATTATATGCGCCCCCTTAAGTCCAATTTGCTACCTTACCCTGAGAAAACAAATCATCGATAAGAGGTAACGGATATCGGTTCTTTACAGTAAACTTATTCAGGATCTTGTAATCTATGCACGGATGTAATCCACCATCTTTTTTTTCTACAAAGAAAAAAACCTGCCCCAGCTGGGGAAGTAGATGGTGGAATAAAACCCTTGTCAAGGTTCTCTTTAATATACTCTTTCATAGCCTGTTTTTCAGGGGCAGAGAGGTTATATAAACGTCCCCGGAAAGGCATAGTACCGGGCAGGAAATCAATAGGCCAGTCATAGGGTCTGTGAGGAGGCAATTTGTCAGCAGACTGAGGAGCAAAAACATCAGCAAAAGATTTATAAGGACACGGTAACTTGTCAGACACGATCTCCACATTGTGTAGTGGAATTTTTTTAAACACTTCTCGGAACACTGGGAAGACCAATTGGTAAGTTGACCAGAGTACCAATCAATGTGTGCATTGTGTGTCTGCAACCAAGGGAGTCCTAACACCAAGGGACTAGACGGCATTCTGGAAGAAAGGTGCCTAAACCCCTGTGTTGGACAGAGGGAGTGATCTTGACAATACAGTGAAATTCTGTGTAGTTGTCATCAGATGGTGCTGCTCTCTTGGGTGCCACTCTAGGTGGTATATAATCTGCAGTAGACAGTGGGATAGGTGGAAAAACAAGGGGTGGGGGGAGAGCGCACTCAGGTTGTCATTCAATAAAACTGGCCAACCGGCCGTGGAATATTCTCACCTGAATCTGTGGCTGACTGTCCCATATGGGGTGGCCAGCATAAATGCTTTGACCCACTTGGACCGGGGACCAAGTCTTGGCAGAAGTCCTCCGCCACAAGGCGTGCAGACGATAGCCTCCTTCAGAGCTGTAGTAGCAGGCCGCTGCTCTGGTATATTTTCCACCTAGCCTGAGTTGAAAAAAAAAGGAAAGGAAGGGATGTTCTCAAATAGAGATCCATGGGTAAATGGATGCTTTGAATACTTAATTAGATAATTGAGAAAAAAAAACAAGTTTCTCAATTATCTAATTAAGTATTCAAAGCATCCATTTACCCATGGATCTCTATTTGAGAACATCCCTTCCTTTTCCTTTTAAACCCTTCTTGCAATGAGAATAACCCGCTCACAGCGACTTCATTTTAACAGCAATGCATCATGGTCCACCAGCATATCTGCATACTGACGTGGGATTGGATAATCTCCTACTCCATGCCACACCAATCAATGAAGAGTGCATTGTATATAAATCCATCTCAATTGTAACAATATTTTAGTCTGATGAAAGGGGGTTAAGCCCTCTGAAATGCATTGCTTAGCTACAATAAAAGTTTTTACTTTTGATTCATACGACAGCCGCCGTCTATTTCCTACTTGATACACTTGCACTGGCAAATTGCTTAAACCCAAATTTCTTAACCCACCCACGATTGCCTGACAGTGCAGCCGCCTATAGTGGCATCACAGCACTCAGGCTAGATGGAAAATATACCAGAGCAGCTGCCTGCTACTACAGCTCTGAAGGAGGCTATCGTCTGAACGCCTTGTGGAGGAGGACTTCTGCCAAGACTTGGTCCCCAGTCCAAGTGGGACAAAGCCTTTCTGCTGGCCACCCCGTATGGGACAGTCAGCCACAGATCCAGGTGAGAATATTCCACGGCTGGCTGGCCATTTTTATTGAATGACAACCTGAGTGCGCTCTCCCCCCACCCCTTGTTTTTCCCCATCCCCCACATCCCACTGTCTACTGTAGATGGCATTCTGTGAATATAAAACTGCAGTTTTTCAAAATGCAACACTCCAATCTGTAGAGAAACTTCAGGAGTAATAGCAATGTGTTGACCACTCTGAAGAGGAGAATCGTCAATGGCAGTAACATAAAGCTTGTTTAACAAAGGCAAGGTTGGAATTCCTAAACTTGCGGCAAATTCTGAATCAATAAAGTTACCCGCCCCAGAATCAACAAAGGCCTGAGCAGGACTAGACTGATTACTCCAACAAATAGTTACTGGCAGTAATATTTTTTTTTTTACTTTAAGGGGAAGAATCTGCTCACCCAGGTGAGATTCCCCAACTACACCTAGGCGAGGAAGTTTTCTGCCTTCCTCTTTGCTGAGCAATTCTGAACAAAATGCCCCTTTTCACCGCAATACATACACAACCCCTCATGACGTCTTCTGAGGGAGACAATATGGATGGTTTCCTCACCAGAGGATGTAGCAGCACTAATAGAACGAGGAGCAGGCATGGAAGATGAATGAGTACCACCATGACAGCGATAGCTAATTTGCCTATCTACACGAATAGCCAAAGCAATAGCCTCCTCAGGAGTTTTAGGCTCAGGGTGACTGACCAGAACATCGTTTACAGAGTCAGCCAAACTTAATGAAAATTGATCAAGGGGTGCAGCCTCCCCCCACTTGGAGGAAACTGACCAACGGCTAAATTCAGTGGCGTAATCTTCTGCAGTATGACGGCCCTGTCGGAGTTCGTAAAGTTTACAAACTGTGGTAGAAGCCACGTCAGGATCGGCATAAATCACAGCCATAACCTCAAAGAACTTGCTTACAGATGACAGAGCTTTGTGCTCGAGGGATAACCCATAAGCCCAAGTTTGCAAGTCACCTTGTAATAGAGTCTTAATGAGAGATATTTTCTGGGATTCAGAACCAGATGACCTCGGTCTAACCTCAAAGTATAAGAAGAAAAGGCAGAACTAAGAATTTATACTGATATACAACAGAGAAATGAAAATGATCGTGCATCTAACCAAGATGCACTTGACATTGCATAGGGCTAACTAGCCTCTTAAAGGCACAACTGTGCTTATTACAGTAGAACAGGTGCATTAGAACTAATGCATCTCACAATACAAATAATGGAAGTAAATCCATGCGTTACACATTATTAACTTATTGGGGACCTTACCCTTGTCTTATTGAGAGAGACATCAGTTCAGTAGCAGGGACGGCTCGTGCAGCCTTCTCTCGGGGTCCCCGCCCTAACTTACGTTTAAAATCACCCAGCAATATGGGAACATGTAGTAGATAGGGTCGCTCTACCTAGTGTTGGGCGAACAGTGTTCGCCACTGTTCGGGTTCTGCAGAACATCACCCTGTTCGGGTGATGTTCGAGTTCGGCCGAACACCTGATGGTGCTCGGCCAAACCGTTCGGCCGCATGGTCGAACTAAGAGCGCATGGCCGAACGTTCCCCGAACGTTCAGCTAGCGCTGTGATTGGCCGAACGGGTCACGTGGTTCGGACCCGAACGCGCTCTGATTGGCCGAATGGTCACGTGGTTTGGGTAAATAAATACCCGAACCACGTCATATCTCCGCCATTTGTCTGTGGGTTTAGCTTTGGGTAGGCAGGCAGGGTAGTTCGCTCTCCAGCCACGCTAGCCAGGGTCCCCCCCAGTCATTGTGTGTCGCTGCTGGGAACAGTAGTACACCGCTCGCTCAGCCACACTATATATAGCATTGTTTACTGCCACTGTGTACCTCGCTCAGCCACACTATATATAGCATTGTGTTTACTGCCACTCTGTGTACACGGCTCAGCCAGACTATATAGCATTATGTGTACTGCCACTCTGTGTACACGGCTCAGCCAGACTATATAGCATTGTGTGTACTGCCACTGTGTACCTCGCTCAGCCACGCTATATATAGCATTGTGTTTACTGCCACTCTGTGTACACCGCTCATCCAGACTATATAGCATTGTGTGTACTGCCACTCTGTGTACACGGCTCAGCCAGACTATATAGCATTGTGTGTACTGCCACTCTGTGTACACCGCTCAGCCAGACTATATAGCATTGTGTGTACTGCCACTCTGTGTACACCGCTCAGCCAGACTATATAGCATTGTGTGTACTGCCACTCTGTGTACACAGCTCAGCCAGACTATATAGCATTGTGTGTACTGCCACTGTGTACCTCGCTCAGCCACGCTATATATAGCATTGTGTTTACTGCCACTCTGTGTACACCGCTCAGCCAGACTATATAGCATTGTGTGTACTGCCACTCTGTGTACACCGCTCAGCCAGACTATATAGCATTGTGTGTACTGCCACTCTGTGTACACACGGCTCAGCCAGACTATATAGCATTGTGTGTACTGCCACTCTGTGTACACCGCTCAGCCAGACTATATAGCATTGTGTGTACTGCCACTCTGTGTACACCGCTCAGCCAGACTATATAGCATTGTGTGTACTGCCACTGTGTAACTCGCTCAGCCACACTATATATAGCATTGTGTGTACTGCCACTCTGTGTACACGGCTCAGCCAGACTATATAGCATTGTGTGTACTGCCACTGTGTACCTCGCTCAGCCACGCTATATATAGCATTGTGTTTACTGCCACTCTGTGTACACCGCTCAGCCAGACTAGCATTGTGTGTACTGCCACTCTGTGTACACGGCTCAGCCAGACTATATAGCATTGTGTTTACTGCCACTCTGTGTACACAGCTCAGCCAGACTATATAGCATTGTGTGTACTGTCACTCTGTGTACACCGCTCAGCCAGACTATATAGCATTGTTTACTGCCACTCTGTGTCTGCTGGGAACAGTACTACACCGCTCACCCACCACTGTATATCATTGTGCTCTGTGTCGCTGCTGGCAATAGTGGTACACCGCTCACCCACCACTGTATAGCATTTCTGTACTGCCACTGTACTGCTGCCAGTCAGCGTGTACTTTAAGGATAAGTGAAATGAGGAAGAAATCCGGTGAAAGAGGGAGGGGCAAGGGAAGAGGTGTTTTCCCTGACGGTTCACGTACAGGCCACAGGGGAGCACCCAAGAAAACCCACTCAATACCGCCCATGTTGTCCAGGACAACAACCCTCACAGATCCAAAAGAACAGGACCAGATAATTACTTGGATGACCTCTCAAACGTCCAGCAGTGGGTTAAGCAGCACCAGCACATCACGCACGAGGTCCGAGTCCTCAGCCAGTTACAAGGAGCCAGTGGGCACAAAGCTGACACAACCGGCAGCGACACCACGCACACAACTGCCAGATAACCAGTCCGATGAATTACCTCAGGACACAATGGGGTATTCGCAGGAGCTATTCCCAGCCCAACAAACTTCCACCTTTCAAAGGTCAATGGAGGAACAGCCAGAAATGTTGTGCCCGGATTCACAACCATTAACTGTGGGAAATGCACCGCGCACTGAAATGCAAGGCGAGTCCGAGGAGGACTCGGAAACCCAAATCCCAGAGCAAGTTGGGCAGGAGGGGTTGCAATTGCAGGAGGTCGGCCGACAAGATCTGGAAGACGACGTTGGAGTGAGCTACGCAGAGGTTGTTCTGGGGAGCTCTACTCCACGGCGGCGGCCCCCCACAATGACATATGACGAGTTTGAGGAGATGGAAGAGGAGGGTATGGACAATGTGGACATAGACCCAGATTTTGTTTGTGAACGAGAACATCGCCGTCGTAGCAGCAGCACAGATGAGTCTGTTGAAGAACCCACTGCTGCACGAGTTCGCCTTGTGCCACAAGGTAGGCGGCGCGCAATTTCAGGCACCACAAGCGTGGAAGTTCAAGTGAGAGGCAAAAGAGGAGCAAACAGAAATCGCCAGCAAGGCAGGTGCTCCAAAGTCTGGGCTTTCTTTGAAGACTGCACTGAGGATGTTACCATGGCGATTTGCAAGGTGTGCAAGACCCGCCTGAGCAGGGGGAAAAGTATTAACAACCTCTCCACCACCAGCATGAGCCGCCACATGCTATCCAAACATCCCACTCTGTGGGCAAACGCGGCAGGACAGGGTACCACCAGCAACACTGCCTCCCTTGGGTTCACCAGACTCACCACCAGACCCGCCTCAGCAGCAGCAGTAGCCCAGCCATTGCGTGGTTCACAACATTCACAAACATCAGACGACGCTGACACTGTCACTTTCCGGACTAGTGCTCTTGAGGTCTCCCAGTGTTCATCAAACACAACAACCAACAGCCCTTCCGTGTGCAGCGCTACGGTTCAGTTGTCTGTGTCGGAGATGTTTGAGCGCAAGAGGAAATTGCCAGCAAATGACCCCCGGGCCGTGGCAGTAACAGCCAGCATAGCCAAGCTTCTGGCCTGCGAAATGCTGCCATATCGAGTGGTGGAGACAAACAGCTTCAAGGGCATGATGTCAGTGGCCATCCCACGTTACGTGGTTCCCAGCCGCTACCACTTTGCGCGCTCTGCAGTGCCTGAGTTGCATGAGCACGTGGTCAGCAAAATAACCCGAAGCTTGAAGAATGCCGTTGCCTGCAAGGTTCACCTCACCACTGACACCTGGACGAGTGCGTTCGGCCAGGGTCGATACATCTCCCTTACCGCGCACTGGGTGAACCTTGTGGAGCCTGGCAGCGATTCCTCACCTGCTACGGCGCGGGTGTTGCCCACGCCGCAAACAGCTGCACCGCCGTCCCTCCCACTGGATAACAACAGCAGCACCTACCTCTCTGACTCCTTCTCCTCCAACGCATCTCAAAGCTGTACCTCATCCGGAAACACTAACCCAGCACCAGCAGCAGTAGGATCGTGGAAGCAGTGCAGCACAGCTGTTGGCATGCGTCAGCAAGCGTTGCTGAAGCTGATCTGCCTTGGGGATAAGCAGCACACAGGGGAGGAAATTTGGAAGGGAATAAAGGAACAGACGGATTTGTGGCTGGCACCGCTGGACCTGAAACCGGGCATGGTTGTGTGTGATAATGGGAGTAATCTCATTCGCGCTTTAAGGTTGGCTAAGCTGACACACATCCCTTGCCTGGCGCACGTGATGAACCTAGTAGTTCAGCGGTTCCTGAGGACATACCCAGGCGTGGCCGATCTTCTGTTGAAGGTGCGTCGAGTGGCCAAACATTGTAGAACTTCCAGTACTGCTTCGGGGGCACTCGCCAAGATGCAGGAGCGCTTCAATCTCCCCCACCATCGCTTGCTGTGTGATGTCCCTACGCGCTGGAATTCTACGCTGCACATGCTAGCCCGCTTTTGCGAGCAGAAGAGTGCAGTGGTCCAGTACATGACGGCGCAGTACCGAGGCGCATCCGGCCAGCTGCCAAGCTTCTGTGGATCCGATTGGGCCAACATGTTGGACCTCTGCCAAGTCCTCCAAAATTTTGAGCAATCCACGTTGCTTGTGAGCAGTGACAACTCTTCAGTCAGCATTACCATACCACTGCTGTGTTTACTGAAGAGGTCAATGTTGAAAATCAAGGAAACAGCTGTCATGATGCAACTGGGGGAATCTGAAGGAGAAAACAATCAGCGTGATGGTACCAACATCAGGCCATCCGCCTCAGGAAACGCTGGCCCCAGCAGCTATGACGAAGAAGAGGAGGAGGAACAGCTGGAGTTGGAGCAGGAATTTCCTGCCACCACTGACGAGGGCCAGAGCGGTGCACGTTGGACTTCCACAATTCAGCGCGAATGGTCAGCAGAAGCAGACCAGGAGGAAGGTGACGACTATGATGCATCACAACAACTATCACAACGCTCACAAGAGGATGATGAGGATTCTGGTAGGACTCTGGCACACATGGCTCAATTCATGCTAGACTGCATTGAACGCGACCCATGCATTGTGCGCATTCTGGACAACACCAATTACTGGGTTTATACCCTTCTGGATCCACGGTACAAACACAATGTTCCAAAACTGCTTGAAGAAAGAGTCAGACAGGTCAAAATGGAAGCATACCAGCAGGCCCTTGTGGAGACTTTAGAGAGGAGATTGACATCCTCCCCCTCCTCTAGCCAGTTGTACGCCGACAGACTGACTTCCGCAAACCCAGGACGACCAGGAGGGCAGCAAACAACGCAAGCCGCAGCTAGTGCCCAAAAGGGAATGGTATCGGCAGTGTCCTTGGAGTGGGAAAATTTTCTGACACCCATACAGCAGCAGCCCACTGAACAGCAAGCGTGCAGATCCACCTCCAACACCGATCGCCTGGAGAAGATGGTCAAGGACTACATGTCAGATGACGTAGCTGTGTCGAACAATCCATCTGCACCCTTCAACTATTGGGTATCGAAGCTAGACACCTGGCACGAACTGGCAATGTACGCAATAGAGGTGCTGGCTTGCCCGGCAGCTAGCGTTATGTCGGAACGCTGTTTCAGTGCTGCCGGAGGCATCGTCACAGATCGGCGTATCCGCCTCTCCACAGAAAATGCAGACCGTCTGACTCAAATTAAAATGAATCAATCCTGGATTGGAAACGACTACGCAACACTCCAGGACCCCAACCAAGTAACATGACCAATGAACATCTGGGATGGTTTAGCGTTTCCGGTCCCTGTTTATTGAACCTCTCATCTGTATTACATTTATGACTGCATGGCGGCAAAAAGAATTGCTGCTATATCCGCATTGTGTGTCCTCATGCAAGGCTTGGGTTGTTGTGTCTCAAAAAGCATGGCCTTCTCCTCCTGCGCCTGCTCCTGTTCCATCACGTCTGCTGCTGCTGGGTTAGCGTTGCCGCGTGGTCCCTGTTTATTGAACCACTTATCTTTATTACATTTATGACTGCATGGCGGTACAAAGCATGCTATCCGCACGCTTCTTGTCCTCATGCAAGGCCTGGGTTGTTGTGTCTCACAAAGCGTGGCCTTCTCCTCCTGCGCCTCCTCCTGTTCCATCACGTCTGCTGCTGCTGGGTTAGCGTTGCCGCGTGGTCCCTGTTTATTGAACCACTTATCTTTATTACATTTATGACTGCATGGCGGTACAAAGCAAGCTATCCGCACGCTTCTTGTCCTCATGCAAGGCCTGGGTTGTTGTGTCTCAAAGTGTGGCCTTCTCCTCCTGCGCCTCCTCCTGTTCCATCACGTGTGCTGCTGCTGCTGCTGGGGTAGCGTTGCCGGTCCCTGTTTATGACACCTCTTCTCTTTATTACATTTATGACTGCATGGCGGTAAAAAGCATGTTACCTGTGCAAAGAAACATGACATTTTCAGCATTTAAAAGACAGTTTTTCCTTTGAAACTTTACAATCAATTTTCTCAAAAACTATAAGCTCTTTTTCAAATATTTTTTTTCCTCTTGTACCCACTCCCAAGGTGCACATACCCTGCTAATTTGGGGTATGTAGCATGTAAGGAAGCTTTACAAAGCACGAAAGTTCGGGTCCCCATTGACTTCCATTATGTTCGGAGTTCGGCGCGAACACCCGAACATCGCGGCGATGTTCGGCGAACGTTCGCGAACCCGAACATCTAGGTGTTCGCCCGACACTAGCTCTACCTCTGCTACCCAAAGCAAGGTGCTGGAAGTCAGTGTGGCAAATCAGGATACAGGAGGAATAGAATCCGCACACCCGCAGGTAGGGTCCAAGGGTTTTTATTTAATCCAATTCACAAAGGCAGTAAAATGGCTGGTTATTGTGGACACCATCATCGCGGATATGTAGCAAATCCTGCGTACAAGTATCAGACGTTGAAGGCAGCAATGTGACTTGACTGCGTGTGATTCTCTGCGCCATGATGATGAAACTGCTTTGTCCAAAATTGGTGTATAAGACTTTTAGTCGGCCAGAAAAACCCACAGTGGACAGAGGGAGCAATCAAAAAGCCATAAGGAGAAATGTAGTAGATAGGGTCGCTCTACCTCTGCTACCCAAAGCAAGGTGCTGGAAGTCAGTGCGGCAAATCAGGATACAGGAGGAATAGAATCCGCACACCCGCAGGTAGGGTCCAAGGGTTTTTATTTAATCCAATTCACAAAGGCATTTTACTGCCTTTGTGAATTGGATTAAATAAAAACCCTTGGACCCTACCTGCGGGTGTGCGGATTCTATTCCTCCTGTAATATGGGAACATGCTTGCAGCATTGCCTTGGGAGCAGCAGGCCATATAAAGGGGAAGGGGCGTGGCGTGGCCGGCGCCCCAGGTTCTCTCACTGCCTGGGGACACCGCCCACAACCACAACCCAAATCAAAGCTGGTAGAGTCAGAGGCTTTCCGTAAATTTGTGGCCATTGGGACACCGCAGTGGAAGATACCAGGCCGCACTTATTTTTCACGAAAGGCCATACCCAAACTGTACCATGCAGTTCAGAGGCAAGTGGTGTCATCTATTGCGAAGAGCGTTGGGTCAAGGGTCCACCTGACCACGGATGCCTGGTCTGCCAAGCACGGGCAGGGCTGCTACATTACGTACACAGCCCATTGGGTCAACCTGGTGACCGATGGCAGCAAGCAGGGAGTACGTGGCTGCGCAGCGGACCGACTTGTCACACCTCCAGGCCTCCTGCCACCTCCTCTCCTTCTCCTCCAGCTACATCCTATTCACTGTCAACCTCCTCCTCCTTGGCTGAGTGGCAGTTGAACTCTAGCGGTGCTGCCATCTCCTCTTCCTCTACAGCTACACAGCCCCATCTCCCCAGAGCCTATGCTGCATGCCAGGTACGACGGTGTCACGCAATTTTAGACATGTCTTGCCTCAAAGCGGAGAGTCACACTGGAGCAGCTCTCCTGGCTGCTCTTAACAAACAGGTGGAGCAATGGCTGACCCCGCACCAGCTGGAGATCAGCAAAGTGGTGTGTGACAACGGCAGCAATCTCCTTTCCGCTTTGAATTTGGGAAAGCTGACACATGTACCCTGCATGGCACATGTGCTGAATCTGGTCGTGCAAAGATTTGTCTCAAAGTACCCAGGCTTAGAGGACGTCCTGAAGCAGACCAGGAAGCTGTGTGGGCATTTCAGGCGGTCTTATATGGCCATGGCACGCTTTGCGGACATTCAGCGGAAAAACAACTTGCCGGTGAGACGCTTGATATGCGATAGCCCGACTCGCTGGAATTCCACCCTGCTCATGTTCTCTCACCTGCTAGACCAGGAGAAAGCCGTCACCCAGTACCTGTACAACTACAGTAGAAGGACACAATCTGGGAAGATGGGGATGTTGTGGCCCAACAGCTGGACACTGATGCGAAATGCATGCAGGACCATGCGGCCGTTTGAGGAGGTGACCAACGTGGTGAGTCGCGCTGAAGGCACCATCAGCGACTTGATCCCCTACGCTTACTTCCTCAAGCGTGCCGTGCGTAGAGTGGTGGATGAAGCTGTGGAGGCGCGGGAACAGGAACAGCTACGGCAGGAGGATTCGTGGGAGCGATTTACATCCGAACCACATGTTTCCTCGACACCTGTGGCACCACAGAAGGGGGAGGAGGAGGAAGAAGAGGAGTCGTGTGGGAAAGCAGAGGAGTCAGACTCGGATGACGATTATGAGGAAGGTGTTTCTGTGGAGGAGGAAGAGGCGGCGGCGGCAGAAGAACAACCGCAGCAGCCATCACAGGGGGCTTCTGCTGCTCCACGTTCCTGTGGTATTGTTCGTGGCTAGGGGGAGGAAGAGGAGTTGTGTGACGTCACTGTGGAAGAGCAAGAGGAGATGGAGAGTACGTCTGGATCCGACTTTGTGCAGATGGCCTCTTTCATGTTGTCCAGCCTGTTGAGGGACCCCCGTATCAAAAAACTCAAGGGGAATGACCTATACTGGGTGGCCACGCTACTAGACCCTCGGTACAGGCACAAAGTGGCAAACCTGTTACCAACTCAACACAAGGTGGAAAGGATGCAGCACTTGCAGAACAAGCTGTCAATGATGCTTTACAATGCATTTAAGGGTGATGTGACAGTACAACGCAATAAAGGTACCACTGGCAGTAATCCTCCTCCTCACCAGTCCACGCAGGCAAGGACAGGACGCTCCAGCGATGTCGGGGTGATGTCGGACATGCGGACATTCTTTAGTCCAATGCCTCGCAGTAGCCCTTTGGGATCCACCCCCCACCAACGCCTGGACCGGCAGGTAGCCGACTACCTGGCCTTAAGTGTGGATGTACACACTGCGACTGCGAGCAGCGAGGATGAACCCTTGCTCTACTGGTTGCGCATGCTTGACCTGTGGCCAGAGCTGTCCCAATTTGCCATACAACTTCTCTCTTGCCCTGCCGCAAGCGTCCTGTCAGAAAGGACCTTCAGTGCAGCTGGAGGCATTGTCACTGAGAAGAGAAGTCGCCTAAGTCATGACAGTGTTCAGTGCCTGACCTTTATCAAAATGAATGAGGCATGGATCCCTGAGGGCTATTGCACGAACGAAGACTAAGTCAGTCCCCACACACAGCATCTCTGCCTGCAGGCCGCTTGACTGCCTTCTCCGCCACCACCTCCAGGGTCAAGGACTCTAGGCAGATTCCAGAATTTTTAAGGCCGCTGCTAGCAGCGGCCGCTATACTAATTTTTCTGGGGTGTGCACATGCCTGCCTAATTTTTCTGGCTGAACTGCAGGCGGCTGCAACAAAAAGACAAAAGGCATGTACATGTGCCCATCCCCCTTCGTGATCATTACCTTGCCGCGGTGAAGCGGCTTGCGTATCACAATGAAGCAATGACCGCCGGCTATATGAGTGGCACACCAAAAATAATAAGGTCGTTGTTTCATTGTGGTCAGGCCAAACTTGATCAGCTGGACAGTCACTGTTCTGTCATTCAGCTACATCAGCCGGGCGACCATATGGGCTGTAAAGCCACCATCACCTGCACTCTCGTCATGGTGCGCACCAGTCCAGCACGGCCGTCACTACACAAACGGCTGTTTGCAGTCACTGCATACCTTTCACTGCATCTGTGACTGCACATTGTATTATACCTGGCAGTCAGTGCAGAACTTGCACTTCAATAGATGGCAGACTTGCCCTCCATAACGGATTCCCGTTAAAGGATTTAAAGTTGATTCATTACAATTAGGGCCTCAAAAGTCCTCCTGAGTCCTGTATTGTTATTTTTGGTCACTACCTCGGGGCGGGCATGCATGCCTGCCTGCTGCCCTCCTTGCCTGGATGTGTGGTGGTAGCCATTTCTTAGGCTCCAACTCCGGAACGCAATACAACCATCTACAGTTTCAAACAATTTAAAAATACAACCATCTACATTTTAAAACAATTTAAAAATACAACCATCTACAGTTTCAAACAATTTAAAAATACAACCATCTACAGTTTCACACAATTGAAAAAAATGGCAAAAAACTTGCCCTCCGTAAAACATTCTTGGCAAATGCTTTCGACTTGGTTTGTCTTCCGCTGGGTCAAGGGTCCATCTGACCACAGATGCCTGGTCTGCAAAGCACGGTGTTATACTCACCAAGCTTCGGTCAGGCCTGTTGCTAATCGGGCTTCTGCTCACGCACGCACGCGCGCGTAGGAAAGGTGGCTATTTGACCTGTCTGTATCAGGGGGTAACACCGTACGGCGTGACGCGTACGTATTCTCGCGCATCTCTGGCCGCATCTACGCGTGCACGGGACATTGCGACCAATACTACGCATGCGCAATATAATAAGGTTGCTTGCACGCATGCGCGTAGTAAGACGTACCGTTGTACGCATGCGCGATGCGTATCAATTGGCGCCAAAGGCCCTATTTAAACCCCATCTGTTTGACAGTTCAGTGCTGTCTGTTTGTGCAGCTTGTGGTACCTGTTACTCTGTTCGTTTGGATTACTGATTGACTTCCTGTTACTGAACCTTGGCTTACCCTGACTACGATTGAACTCCGCCTGTCCTGACTCCTTGGCTTGTTACCCATGTTGCTTGAACGCTGCCGGCCTCGACCTCTGCTTGTTTCTCGCTCCTGATTGAACTCCGCCTGCCCTGATCCCGGACCGTCTGACTACTCTTCTGCCTACTGACTCTGCACCTTGCATCGGTTACTTGCTCTACAACGCAGTATCATCTGTTCTCTGAGTCACTGTTGAATCTTCTTAAGCACAACCTGGTGGGCACTAGGCAGCTAAGTTCCACTACCCCCTCCTGGGGTTGTGGTCCTGCTTCCCCTTCAAGGGGTCGTGGGTGAAGACCCGTGGTCACTTAGACTCTGTGCTTAGAAGGTTCTGCTCTCAGTGGCAAGGTCAACAGCCTCCAGTAACCGCATCCCTAACAGAACAGACAGCCAGCATGGATGCTGCCGGAGCACATTCTGATATGGACACTCTATGCAAGATGGTCTCTGAACTCAGTATATCCGTCCGGACTATACAAAGCAACTTTGTGCAACTCCAGTCTCAGGTTCAAAACTTGCCAGTCTCAGGCCCATCTGTTCCTGCAACCAATGTCACGGTTACTTCACCCGTCCCAGAGCCCAGGGTTCCACTTCCAGACCGTTTCTCTGGGGACCGAAGCAAGTTCAGGACCTTCAAGGGAGCTTGTCTGTTACTCGTCAGTTTGCAGCCCAGAACTTACGCCAGTGAACAGGCTAAAGTGGGTACTGTAATTTCACTTCTACCGGACGAACCGCAGGCTTGGGCTCTACAACTCAGGGAGCAGGATCATCCAGCATTAATTTCAGTTACTGCTCTTTTTGAAGCCTTAGCGGAACTCTATGACGACCCAGCTCGTACAGCTTCAACTGAATCTGCTCTTCAGTCTCTTCGCCAAGGTCGCAGACCAGTTGAGGAATACATCTCTGATTTCCGCCGTTGGAGCGGAGACACGGAATGGAATGACGCTGCTTTGAAATTTCAATTTCATTTGGGTTTATCAGATCAGTTAAAGGATGAACTGGCCAGAGTTGGCATTCCGGCAACCTTAAAAGAACTCATACAGTTGTCTACTCAGATTGACAGGCGTCTACGGGAACGGAGACTTGAGAGAGCAGGAGCTCCCCGTACTGCCTGGAACTTCCCGTCAAGTAATCTTCCTCCTGTTCCTTTGCCTCCCCCAAGTGTTCCTACTCCAGCGAGCTCTGAGGCGCCTGAACCCATGCAAATAGGCTTAACCAGGACTCCTCTAACCGCAGAAGAACGACAACGCCGTAGACAGGCCAATCTGTGAATGTACTGTGGCGCGTCCGGCCATTTCCACAATAATTGTCCCATCAGACCCAGTGGTAAGATTGATTCCGATGTCTTACAAGATCAACCTCCTCCATCATCATCATCCGCTCATATATCTCTGTCTTTGTCCCTGCAGGGTCCAAACGGAACAACCTACACTAAAGCCATCATCGACTCTGGAGCCTGCTCCTGTTTTATGGACTTTCAGCTAGTGAAACAACTTGCACTACCCGTTCGCCAAAAGAACTGTCCACTTCCTATACAACTTGCCGATGGTACACCTCTCAGTACGGGTCCTATCACCTCCGAGACCTATCCTGTCCTGGTTACCATTGCTGAAGACCATCAAGAATACTTAACTTTCAATCTGATAACTTCTCCTTTGTTTCCTGTTATCCTGGGGATCCCTTGGCTTCAGTCTCACAATCCTCTGATTAATTGGAGTTTAGGAACCGTCATTTTCCCGTCTACTTACTGTAAACAATTCTGTTTAACCAGGATCGGGCAACTCCTGAACATCAGTCCTGCTTCCGAATCACTATTACCCACGCCATATCAGGACTTCAGAGATGTGTTCGATAAGAAAGCTGCAGATACCTTGCCTCCTCATCGCATCTATGATTGCCCTATTGAATTCAACCCTGGTGCTGAGATCCCGTTTGGCAGAGTATTCCCTCTTTCTGAACCTGAGTCTGAGGAGCTAAAACAATACATTGAAGAAAACTTGGCAAAAGGGTTTATTCGTCATTCTACTTCCCCCGCCGGGGCTGGAATCTTCTTCGTGGAAAAGAAGGATGGTACTCTTCGACCATGTGTGGACTATCGGGAGCTCAATAAGATCACGATCAAGAATCGCTACCCACTGCCATTGGTACCCGATCTATTTCAAAGGTTACGCTCTGCCAAGATATTCACCAAACTTTATCTTCGGGGCGCCTACAATCTGATACGTATACGTGAAGGCGATGAGTGGAAGACCGCGTTCAGATCTCGATATGGACATTTTGAGTATTTAGTGATGCCCTTTGGCCTTTGCAATGCTCCTGCTACCTTCCAGCATTTTGTAAATGATATTTTTCGGGACTTTATAGACATATTCATGGCCGTGTACTTGGATGATATCCTGATCTTTTCTTCATCCCTAGAGGAACATCGAGTTCATGTTAGCAAAGTATTATACCGCCTTCGAGTCCACAACCTTTATGCTAAACTGGAAAAGTGTTCTTTTGAGCAGACCAACGTTCAGTTCCTTGGACTACAAATCTCTGCAGAGGGTATTAAGATGGACTCTCAGAAGGTCTCTGCTATTTTAGACTGGCCAGCTCCTAGTGACAGAAAAGGGGTACAACGCTTCATAGGTTTTGCCAATTTTTATAGACGTTTTATAAAGAACTTTTCCACAGTGGTAGCTCCTATTACCCAACTCACCAAGGTTCATCAAAGATTTAGCTGGACATCAGAGGCTCAAGCAGCGTTCGATAAACTTAAACAACTGTTCACGTCAGCACCTATCCTCAAGCATGCAGACCCATCACAACCTTTCATCCTAGAAGTGGATGCCTCAGAAGTAGCAGTGGGAGCTATCCTCTCTCAACGTTTTGGCCCCAAGAACTTATTGCATCCTGTAGCCTTCTTCTCTCGCAAGCTGAATGCCTCGGAGAGGAATTATGATATCGCGGACTGAGAGCTGTTAGCCATAAAGGCTTCCTTTGAAGAGTGGAGATACTTGCTAGAGGGAGCACAACATTCAATAGTTGTATTCACGGATCACAAGAATCTAGAGTACCTGAAGAATGCTAAACGTCTACGACCTAGACAGGCCCGCTGGTCGTTATTCTTTTCTCGATTTGACTTTCATGTTACGTATAGGCCAGGGAGTAAGAACAGCAAACCAGATGCGTTATCACGGATGTTTCCTGAAAAGTCTGATGAAGAGATGACACCAGATACCATATTATCCCATAAGAATTTTCTCTTGCTCCAGCCTGATCTGCTTAACCAAGTGAAACAAGCTTCTTCTTCTTTACCGGAAGAGGTTACCAAGGACCTGCAACTTCAAGACGGGTTCCTGTTCCACAATGACAAGCTATTCGTACCTCCTGACCTCAGGGAGTCTGTTCTACAACTTTGCCATGACAACAAACTTGCGGGTCATTTCGGCACTGTCAAGACTCAAGAACTACTTCAACGTAATTTTTTTTGGCCTGAACTTGTCAAGGATTGCAAGAACTTTGTCACTGCATGCGGGGTGTGTGCTCGCTCCAAATCTCCACGTCATCGTCCTTGGGGCCTGTTAACTCCACTTCCGGTTCCTTCACGTCCTTGGGATATGTTATCTATGGACTTTATCACTGACCTGCCATCTTCAAATGGATACACTACAATTCTGGTTGTCATTGACCGGTTTACCAAGATGGCTCATTTCGTCCCTATGAAGTCGATACCCTCTGCTGCTGGTACTGCTGAGGCCTTCCTTAATCATGTAGTGAAACTCCATGGACTGCCATCTGACAGTCTCTGATAAAGGTGTACAATTTACATCAAGATTTTGGAAAGAACTCTGTAATCAGCTTAATATATCAGTATCATTATCCTCAGGTTATCATCCCTAGTCCAATGGACAAACAGAAAGAACAAATCAAACCCTGGAACAATACTTAAGGTGTTTCTCTTCCATATCGCAAGAGGATTGGTCCACTTTGTTGCCTACTGCCGAATTTGCATACAACAACTCTGTTCATTCCGCCACCCATCAGACACCATTTTTTGCCAATTACGCATTCCATCCAGCTCTACTTCCCTCTCTCAGAAATGATTCACAGGTACCCGAAGTACAACATCGTATGACCTTTCTCGTGGAGAACTTTAAGACACTCCAGAATCAATTAAGACAAGCCCAAGCCAGGACCAAGGTTCAAGCAGATAATAAGAGAACAGAGGCACCTGATTTTCAGATAGGAGATTCTGAATGGCTTTCTACTAATAATCTGAAACTGAGATGTCCATCCAGAAAGTTGGGACCTAGATATGTTGGTCCTTTCCAGATTGAAAAGAGAATCAATCCTGTTGCCTTCAAGTTAAAGTTGCCTGCCTCCATGAAAATTCATCCAGTTTTTCATGTTTCCTGTTTCAAGCAAGTTATTCCAGATCCATTTCAGAGGAATTCTGTACCACCACCCTCTCCTGTGTTAGTTGATAATTGTGAAGAGATTGAGGTAGAAAGAATTCTAGATTCCAGGTTGAACAAGAAATCATTGTATTACCTCATCAAATGGAAGGGTTATGGGATAGAGGAAAACTCATGGGAGCTAGCTAGTAATGTGCATGCACCTAGGTTGGTTAGGTTATTCCATCAAAAACATCCTGGCAAACCTGGTCCTGAAGGCATCCAGAGGATGCCATTGGGGGGGGGGGGTGGGGCAATGTTATATTCACCAAGCTTCGGTCAGGCCTGTTGCTAATCGGGCTTCTGCTCGCGCACGAGCACGTAGGAAAGGTGGCTATTTGACCTGTCTGTATCAGGGGGTAACACCGTACGGCGTGACGCGTACGTATTCTCGCGCACGCGCATCTCTGGCCGCATCTACGCGTGCGCGGGACATTGCGACCAATACTACGCTTGCGCAATATAATAAGGTTGCTTGCACGCGTGCACGTACGCATGCGCGTAGTAAGACGTACCGTTGTACACATGCGCGATGCGTATCAATTGGCGCCAAAGGCCCTATTTAAACCCCATCTGTTTGACAGTTCAGTGCTGTCTGTTTGTGCAGCTTGTGGTACCTGTTACTCTGTTCGTTTGGATTACTGATTGACTTCCTGTTACTGAACCTTGGCTTACCCTGACTACGATTGAACTCCGCCTGTCCTGACTCCTTGGCTTGTTACCCATGTTGCTTGAACTCTGCCGGCCTCGACCTCTGCTTGTTTCTCGCTCCTGATTGAACTCCGCCTGCCCTGATCCCGGACCGTCTGACTACTCTTCTGCCAGCTGACTCTGCACCTTGCATCGGTTACTTGCTCTACAACGCAGTATCATCTGTTCTCTGAGTCACTGTTGAATCTTCTTAAGCGCAACCTGGTGGGCACTAGGCAGCTAAGCTCCACTACCCCCTCCTGGGGTTGTGGTCCTGCTTCCCCCTCAAGGGGTCGTGGGTGAAGGCCCGTGGTCACTTAGACTCTGTGCTTAGAAGGTTCTGCTCTCAGTGGCAAGGTCAACAGCCTCCAGTAACCGCATCCCTAACACACGGTCAGGGCAGCTAGAGCATGGGTCTCAGCAGGCTCCCACTTCGGGCCAGAATCCAAACTTCATTCCCCACCCATTACCTGTGGTGACAATGGCAGACTTGCCCTCCATAATGGATTCACGTTAAAGGATTTAAAGTTGATTCATTACAATTAGGGCCTCAAAAGTCCTCCTGAGTCCTGTATTGTTATTTTTGGTCACTACCTCGGGGCGGGCGTGCATGCCTGCCTGCTGCCCTCCTTGGATGTGTAGTGGTAGCCGTTGCTCAGGCTCCACACCGGATTCAAACCCTCATTCCCCGGCCATTACCCGGGGTCACAATGCCAGACTTGCCCGCCTCCATAGGATTCTCATTGTAGTGGTACTGAACAAGTACACAGCAAGTAGAAAATGTAATTTAAAAACAAAACGTAAGCTTTTTAACAATGCCATGGAAAGTTGAGAAGGCAGTCACACATTACCTGACATCACTGAGTGAGGAAGAGCAATCTCGCCATGTTGCGCAGTAGTCCAGCATGGCCGTCACTACACAAACAGCTGGTAACTTGCGGTGCGTTACACAGTTCGTTTGGTGCGTCAGTGTGAAGCAGTACTCTAATTACACTACCTGATTGATGTATACACATGCAAGATGTTTTAAAGCACGTTAGGCCTGCAATTTAGCATTCAATGTGATTTCTGCCCTTAAAACGCTGTTTTGCGTCACATCCAGATTTTTCCCCGGGACTTTTGGCGTGTATCCCACTCCGCCATGCCCCCCTCCAGGTGTTAGACCCCTTGATACATCTTTTGCATCACTTTTGTGGCCAGCATAATTTTTTCTACTTTTCAAAGTTCGCCTCCCCATTGAAGTCTATTGCGGTTCGCGACCTTTTCCGTGAACCGAACCTTCCGCGGAAGTTCGCGAACCCGGTTCGCAAACCTAAAATCGGAGGTTCGGCCCATCTCTAGTGCGGACTGCACTGATTCCTGCATAGGAGTCAGTGAGTCCTTCTAGTCAAGTTCCTTGTGGATCGCATTCGCCCTAGCGTTAGAGGCAGTGGATCCTTCTGGCCTGTGTTCCTGGAGTGTAAGTCATAGCAGCGGCTGCTACTGGTTACCTCACCTGTCTGTCTTGTCTTGTATGAATGCTAGCTGTCGCTTTGGTATTGCGACCGATTAGCAAGCGTTCCATCTGTCTGTCTATGTTTATCTTAGTTAGTTTTCCTTGTACGCTCGAACTGGCAGGACCCCAGGGACTCGTACACACTAGTTAGGACTTACAGCACACGTTTGTTATTTTGCTAGTACTTGCGTCATATATTGGTTCATCGCCAATATATACGCATACTAGTGTGTTTGTTATTTTCCTTGTATTCGAATTACGTTAATACATCAGTGCCGCTGATATATACATACTCGAACTGTTGATATCCTGTGTTTAGCTTGGATTGCGTCATCTCCTGTGAAGGAGCGGCGAATCCTTCTAGTCCTGTTCTTGCGAAGAAGACCATCGCTGCGGTCGCGATTGGCTACCTCGTTTTAGTCTGTTCTGTCTGTGGATGCTTGCTGTCACTGAGGCAGTGACTAGTTTAGCAAGCATTCATTCTTTCAACCTTCTCCTTTTTCTCTCTAAGTTCTGGTTAAGAACGTTCAGCGCTGCTTCTGCGCTGAGCAAACTTTGTTAAGTGTCATTGTGGTTGCTCGGAGCTATGCCTGCTCTGTGCACCACATCTCCTGCTGGAGTCAGTCCTCTCCTCTATTTATTTATTTATTTATTGTATTTATAAAGCGCCAACATATTACGCAGCGCTGAACATTAATTTAGGTTACAGACAATATGTAGGGGTGACATACAGCAATATGACAATACAGGAATAATAGAAAACCAGATCACACAGCACAGTATGAGTACAAGGTAATGCTTAGTCAGTCACTGGATTGAGCATGGAGATTAGGCAAGTTAGGTTCACTCAGATGCATAGCACGGGTTCACAGTAATGGAGGTGCATGATCAGGTAGGACACAAAAGGAGGAGGACCCTGCCCAAAGGCTTACAATCTAGAGGGAGAGGTAAGGACACGAACGGTAGGGGACCAGAGTTCAGCTGTAGGTTTAGAGCACTTGTGAGGGGTAGTAGGCCAGAGTGAAAAGGTGAGTTTTGAGGGCTTTCTTGAAGATGTTGGAGGGGGCTGCCCTAATGGGTGGAGGTAGGGAGTTCCATAGTGTTGGAGCAGCTCTTGAGAAGTCCTGGAGGCGTGCATGGGACTGGGTGATGCGGGGGGCGGTTAGGCGAAGTTCATTGGAAGAGCGGAGTGAGCGGCTAGGTGTGTACCTCTGAGTAAGATCGGAAATGTAGGTTGGACAGGTTTTGTGGACAGATTTGTAGGTCAGACACAGTATCTTGAATTTGATTCTGGACTGGATAGGAAGCCAGTGGAGGATTTCTAGGAGGGGATCTGCCGTGGTGGAGCGATGGGAGCAGTGGATAATTCTGGCTGCGACATTCATGATGGACTGCAGTGGGGCTGTTCGGGTCATAGGGAGACCAGACAGCAGGGCATTGCAGTAGTCAAGGCGGGAAATTATGAGGGCATGGATGAGGAGTTTGGTGGTGGCAGAGGTCAGGAAAGGGCGAATCTTACAGATGTTACGAAGGTGGAAGTTGCAGGACTTTGTGAGGTTTTGGATGTGGGAAGTGAAGGAGAGTGCGGAGTCCAGGGTGACACCCAGACAACGGGCTTGAGAGGTAGGGCGAATGGTAGTGTTGTTAACAGTGACATGCACATCTGGGAGGTTCGTGGATGGCCGGGGTGGGAAGATCATAAATTCCGTTTTGTCTAGATTTAGTTTCAGGAACCTAGCGGACATCCAGGAGGAGATGGCTGATAGGCAGGAGGAGACCTTGTCCATGGTAGTGGTGGATATGTCAGGGGTGTGGAGGTAGATCTGGGTGTCATCTGCATACAGATGATAGTTAAAACTCATGGAGGAGATAACCTTGCCAATGGAGGATGTGTATAGGGTGAACAGTAGGGGGCCAAGGACCGAACCTTGGGGGACTCCCACCGAGAGGTGGTTGGGGGTGGACGAGGACTCATTGAAGGCGGTCGTGAAGGAGCGGTTGGAGAGGTAGGATGAAAGCCAGGACAGGGCGAGATCGTGAATGCCCAAGGACTGGAGGGACTGGAGGAGTAGGGGATGATCTACTGTGTCAAAAGCTGCTGAAAGGTCAAGGAGGAGGAGAAAGGAGTATTTACCTTCAGCTTTAGCTAAGGCAAGGTCATTGACCACTTTGGTGAGAGCAGTTTCGGTTAAGTGGGCAGGCCGAAATCCAGATTGCAGTGGGTCTAGGAGTGAGTTGGCATTGAGGTACTGGGTCAGGCGTTTGTGAACCAGACGCTCCAGGAGTTTTGAGGCAAAGGGGAGGAGGGAGATAGGACGGTAGTTGGAGGGTAGCGAGGGGTCGAGGGGGGGTTTCTTGAGCAGGGGTAGTACAGTGGCCTGCTTGAAGTCTGAGGGAAAGGTGCCTGTGGATAGGGAGAGGTTGAACAGGGTAGTGAGGACTGGGGCCAATTCCGTGAAGTGAGGCTGGAGTAAATCAGAAGGGATGGGGTCAAGGGGCGAAGTAGTGGTATGGGAAGTCTGCAGTAGGTGGTTGACTTCCTCGGTGGTATTAGGAGTGAAGGATGTGAGGGGAGGATAGGGTGGAGGAGGAGCTGGTTGGGAGGAGGTGGGAGGTGAAGATTGGAGATTGGATAATTCTTGGCGGATGGAGACAATTTTGTTGGTGAAGTGGGTGGCTAAATCTGTGGCAGAGAGGGAGGAAACGGAGGGTGGAGGGGTGGGTTTAAGCAGGGAGTTGAATGTGGAAAAAAGACGCCGGGGATTGGAAGCTTGTGCTCCGATGAGCTTGGTAAAGTATTCCTGCTTCGCATGAGCAAGGGCAGTGTGGAACTGCAGCAGGTTGGTCTTGTACTGTAGGAAATCCTGGTTAAGTCTAGTTTTTCTCCATTTCCGTTCAGTGGCGCGTGTTTTCCTCTGGAGGTTGCGAGTATGGGTAGTGCGCCAGGGCTGGGGGCTCTACCAGGGCGTTCGCACTATACCCTGAGATTCATTGTTTTATGCCTTGCTTGCATCTTGTGCTTGTGTTTCCTTTACGTCAGAGTGTGCATTGCGCGCTGACTGTAGAGGATACACCGCCAAGCATTACAGCACTTCCGTAATTACTCAAAAGTACTATCTAATCACAATTTTGAGTGTAATTTCAATTACATTCATAGTCGCTACCCATTGACATAGCTTCCAACTGTCCCTCTTTTGGAGGGACAGTCCCTCTTTGGGAGCCCTGTCCTCTGTCCCTCTTTCCTCCTCATTTGTCCCTCTTTCAGGACTTTGTCAGAACCAGAATCAGAATCATCTTTATTATCGCCAAGCACACCGCTAGGTGTGCCCGGAATTGCTTGTGGTTCAGGAACATATAACAACAAATGTATAGAGCAAATGGCAGTTTAGGAACATATAACAACAAACGTATGGAGTAACGATTAGAGTCTTGGGAGGTCAGAGTTTACAGATGTGACAGTCCATGTTTCTGGTCAGAGTTTACTGCTGTGAGAGAGGGTTGCTCTGGGGGCCAGGGCGTCCTGAGTTCAGTGAGTTCAACAGGAGAACTGCTTGGGGGAAGAAGGTGGTCATGCGCCTAGTGGTTTTGGAGGCGATGGATCTTAAACGGCGTCCCAGAGGAAGGGTCTCGAAGTAGCGTCTGCCCGTGTGGGAGGGGTCGAGTAAGATCTTGAAGGCCCTTGTCATCATCCTCGTGGAGTAGAGGAGATCTAGTGAGGGCAGGTGTGTGCCGATGATCTTTTCTGCTGCATTTATCACTCTGTGGAGTTTGTATTTGTCTTTGGCGGTTGCTCCTGCATACCAGACGATGATGGAGCAGCAGAGGATGGATTCGATGGTCGCGGTGTAAAAGCTGGTAAGCAGTTCCCGTGACATGCCGAATTTCTTCAATTGGCGTAGGAAGAATAACCGCTGCTGTGCTTTCTTCTGAGTTCTGATAATGTTCTGTCCCCATTTGAGGTCGCTTGTTAAGGTCGTGCCTAGGAACCGTACGCTTTGAACTCTGGAGACCTCTGACCCATTGATGAACACAGGTAGGGGGGCAGGGTGGAGTTTCCGGTAGTCCACGATCGGTTCCACGGTCTTTGCAGTATTGAGAACGAGATTGTTGTCCTTGCACCAAGTGCAGATCTTCGTAACTTCATTTCGATAAGCGCCCTCCCCGTTTCTGTCGATGAGGCCGATAAGCGTGGTATCGTCTGCAAATTTGATAACTTTGACGGAGTCAGAGGCCGAGGTGCAGTTGTTAGTATACAGAGAGAACAGGAGTGGAGACAGCACGCATCCCTGCGGTGCACCAACGTTGGTGGTTCTCTCGCTGGAGATGCGACTGCCAAGCTTGACCCGTTGTGTTCTGTTGGAGAGAAAGTCCTCGTCCTCGTTGAGTTCCTCCGCCAGTTGGGAGCTGGGGGCTGCTTGTTGAAGGGGGGGCTTAAAGTTCGTGGACGCCCTGAGACCCTTCCAGACCTCCCGGGAGTTGTTGGACTGAAGGCTGAGGCCTACCTTGTTAGAGTAGGTCCTTTTTGCAGCTTTCAGTTCTCTAAACTAAAAACTGAGAGAAAAAACTGAACCTGGAAGATAAAAACTAAGGAAAAACTGAAAAAGCCACGGAGCCATGTGACCGAGGCACCTCTTACGGCGCCATCTTGGTCTTGGTCCCTCTTTCTATGTAAATATATATATATCTCTATACTATAAAATGTGTTTGATTGACTCTAAACTGTATTCCCATCCTTTAAAATTATATATTACTAATTTTAAAATGTTACTGTGAAGGAAAATGCACCAGGATAGAAAGGACCAGTGTGGCTTGAATTATAAAACAACATATTTTTCTTATGAAATCTTTATGGTATGCGTGACTAGGGGTGATATGGGGGCGTGATCAGGTGTGTGACCAGGGTGTGGATTAATTGTCCCTCTTTTTCATCTCAAAAAGTTGGAAGGTATGCATTGAATTGCACAGCTCCTGCTTGATTTGGTATTGCAGATGTAGGTTTGACTTATTTGTACCTTATTTTTGCTGATTGGCAGTCTGCAGACCTATATAAATGGCAGGGTTCTACCTGGGAGTGAACATTTGTTCCTCTTGTGTTTGGTGATTAACCTTCCTGGCGGTAACCCCGAACTAAGTTTGGGGTAAGCCGCGCAGGAGGTTTTCTCAGGCCCTGCTGGGCCGATTTGCGCAATTTTTTTTTTTGCTGCACGCAGCTAGCACTTTGCTAGCTGCGTGAGCACACCGATCGCCGCCGCCCCGCGCCGATTCGCCACTATCCACGACGCCGCAGAGCCCCCCCAGACCCCTGTGCTGCCTGGCCTATCAGGGGTGGATCGGGACTCCCTTAGACGTCACGACGTCCATGACGTCGGTGACGTCATCCCGCCCCGTCGACGGGGGAAGCCCTCCAGGAAATCCCGTTGTTTGAACGGGATTTCCTGGTCGCCGATCTAGGGGGATGCCGCTGCATAGCGGCTTTCATGTAGCGAGCCCTAGGCTCACTACATGATTTTAAAAAAATAAATAAATAAAAAAACGGCTGCGCTGCCCCCTGGCGGGTTTTAATAGACCGCCAGGGAGGTTAATTGAGGACAGTTGGAGGTGGTAGCTAACAAACAAGAGGACTTGCTGAGAATACAGACTCTGCTGCATGTGTAGTGAAACTGTGGTTCAGGACATTTGTTTTTTTATTTTTTACTAGCTGATTGCCCGGCGTTGCCCGGGTATGTATTTGGCTGGTGTTGGCTCCGCCTACTTTTTCTAACCCTAACACACAATTACTCACTGACCAAGTTTGTGAGCTTTGCGGTCTTTGGTATCAATAATCTGCATTGAAATGAAACAAATCTGATAGGGTGTGTGTGGCTCCACCCCCTTTTCTGAATTTGAACCCCAGTTACCCAATAACCAACTGTACCAGGTTTGAGGCCTGTGCCATTAACAGTTCAAGAATGGTAGCAATTAAATATTCCCCTTGAAAAACAACAGGTGAAGTTTGATTCACTTTTGTAGGCTCCACCCACTTTTCTGAATATTAATTTCAGTCACCCAGTGACCAACTGTGCAAAGTTTAAAAACCCTGCCATTAACAGAATGGCTGCAGTTTACATTTTCCCAGTGAAAATTGTATTTGTCTCCACCCACTGATGACCCGGCGTTGCCCGGGTATGTATTTGACTGGTGTTGGCTCCGCCCACTTTCTAACTTTAACACACAAACACTCAATGACCAAGTTTGTGAGCTTTGGGGTCCTTGGCATCAATAATTTGTATATTCCCATAGAAATTAAACAAATCAGGCTGTTTGTGGCTCCACCCCTCTCCAGCATTTGAACCCCAGTCACTCAATGACCAACTGTAGCAGGTTTGAGGCATCTGCTATTAACAGTGTAAAAATGGCAGCAATTTAAATATTCCACTTGAAAATCAACAGGTGAATTTTGATTGGCTATTATAGGCTCCACCCACTTCCCTGAATATTAATCTCAGTCACTCAGTGACCATCTGGGCAAAGATTGGGAACCCTGAAATAAACAGAAGGGCTGCAGTTTACACTTTTCCAGTGAAATTTGTTTTTGGCTCCGCCCACTTTTTGTAACCTAGGCACAAAGTCACTACTCAATGCCCAAGTTTGTGAGTTTTGGGGTCCTTGGCATCAATCATTTGTATTTTCCCATTAAATGAAACAAATCTGATTCACTGTTTGTGGCTCTGTCCCCTTTTCTGAATTTGAACCCCAGTGACCCAATGACCAACTGTACCAGGTTTGAGGCTTGTGCCATTAACAGTGCAAAAATGGCAGCAATTTTAATATTCTCCTTGAAAAGTGACATGTGATTTTTGATTGGCATTTTTAGGCTCCACCCACTTTTCTGAATATTAATCCCAGTCACCCGGTAACCAGCTATGGTAAGTTTGAGAACCCTGCCATTAACAGTGAAGAAGGGCTGCAGTTTACAATTTCCCAGAAAAAAAATCTGTTTTTAACTCCACCCACTTTTTGTAACCTTGACACACAGTCACTACTCAATGACCAAGTTTGTGAGCTTTTGGGTTCCTGGCATCAAAATTGTGCTAATATAAGCAGTTTATCCAGCAAAGAAATCTGGCTGTTTTTGGCTCCGCCCCTTTACTGAATTTGAACCCCAAACACTTAAAGGGAACCTGAAGTGAGTAAAATTATTTAAAATAAACACATGACGTAGCTGCAAATGATTATTACATACTTACCTCACTGTCAGTTCCTCTCAGAAGCTCACCATTTTCTCCTTACAGTGATCACTTCCAGTTCTGACAATATTTTGTCAGAACTGAAATATACCAGTTGCTGTCAGTTATATATCAGCAGCTGTCAGTTACAACTGAATGTACAAGGTAATGTCCATGTTTCCCTATGGCTCAAGTGAGCGATATTGCAGTTTAACAGTGTGATGAGCAGGAAGCTGTTATGGGGTAATGGCCATTTTTAAAATGGAGGACGGAGAATTGCATTGATCACAGTGGACAAATGGGACGCGGGAGAGGAGAAAGAGATTGAGGAGTAGACTGCACGGGAGGTAAGTATGACCTGTGCATGTTTATTTTGACTTTTTATTTTCAGTTCAGGTTCTCTTTAACGACCGACTGTAGCAGGTTTGAGGCCTCTGCTATTAACAGTGTGAGAATGGCTGCAGTTTCAACATTCCCCTTGAAAATCAATAGGTGAATTTTGATTGACTCTTGTAGGCTCCACCTACTTTTCCGAATATGAATTCTAGTCACCCAGTGACCAACTGTGTGAAGTTTGAGAACCCTGCCATTAACAGTGTGAGAAAAGCTGCAGTTTACATTTTCCCATGTAAAAATTTAGTTGTTTTTGGCTCTGCCCACTTTTTTTTAATCTTGACATACAGTCACTTAATGACCACGTTTATGAGCTTTGGCATCAATAAGTTGCATTTTACCATTGAAATTAAACAAATCTGATTGGCTGTTTTTGGCCCGCTCCCTTCAGAATTTAATCCCCAGTCTCCCAGTGACTGACTGTAGCAGATGTTAGGCCTCTGCCATTAAGAGTGCATGAATGTCAGCAATGTAAATATTCCCCTTGAAAATCAAAAGGTGAATTTTGATTGGCTGCTGTAGGCTCCACCCACTTTTCTGAATATTAGTCCCAGTCACCCAGTGGCCAACTGTGTCACGTTTGAGAACCCTGCCAATAACAGAATGGCTGAAATCAATCTAACAAATCTGATTGGCTGTTTGTGGCTCCACCCCTTTAGTGAATTTGGACCCCAGTCAACCAATGACTGACTGTATCAGGTTTGAGGCCTCTGCCACTAACAGTGTAAGAATGGTAGCAATGTGAATATTCCCCTTGAAAATCAATAGGTTCATTTTGTTTGGCTGTTGTAGGCTCCACCCACATTTCTGAATATTCCTCCCAGTCACCCAGTGGGCAATTGTGTAAAGTTGGGGAACCCTGCAATGTAAAAAATGAAGTTCTTGGCACTGCCCACTTTTTCTAACCTTGACATACAGTCACTCAATTATCAAGTTTATCAGCTTTGGGGTCCTTGGTATCAATACTTTGTGTATTCCCATTGAAAAATAAACAAATCTGGCTGTTTGTGGCTCCGCCCCCTTCCTGAATTTGGACCCTAGTCACCCAGTGACCAACTGTACCAGGTTTGAGGCATCTGCTTTTAACAGTATAAGAGAATGGTAGCAGCTTAAATATTCCCTTTGAAAATCAAAAGGTGAATTTTTATTGGCTGTTGTAGGCTCCACCCACCTTCCAAAATCTTAATCTGTCACCCAGTGACCAACTGTGCAAAGTTTAAAAACCCTGCCATTAACAGAATGGCTGCAGTTTACATTTTCCCAGTGAAAATTGTATTTGTCTCCACCCACTGATGACCCGGCGTTGCCCGGGTATGTATTTGACTGGTGTTGGCTCCGCCCACTTTCTAACTTTAACACACAAACACTCAATGACCAAGTTTGTGAGCTTTGGGGTCCTTGGCATCAATAATTTGTATATTCCCATAGAAATTAAACAAATCAGGCTGTTTGTGGCTCCACCCCTCTCCAGCATTTGAACCCCAGTCACTCAATGACCAACTGTAGCAGGTTTGAGGCATCTGCTATTAACAGTGTAAAAATGGCAGCAATTTAAATATTCCACTTGAAAATCAACAGGTGAATTTTGATTGGCTATTATAGGCTCCACCCACTTCCCTGAATATTAATCTCAGTCACTCAGTGACCATCTGGGCAAAGATTGGGAACCCTGAAATAAACAGAAGGGCTGCAGTTTACACTTTTCCAGTGAAATTTGTTTTTGGCTCCGCCCACTTTTTGTAACCTAGGCACAAAGTCACTACTCAATGCCCAAGTTTGTGAGTTTTGGGGTCCTTGGCATCAATCATTTGTATTTTCCCATTAAATGAAACAAATCTTATTCACTGTTTGTGGCTCTGTCCCCTTTTCTGAATTTGAACCCCAGTGACCCAATGACCAACTGTACCAGGTTTGAGGCTTGTGCCATTAACAGTGCAAAAATGGCAGCAATTTTAATATTCTCCTTGAAAAGTGACATGTGATTTTTGATTGGCATTTTTAGGCTCCACCCACTTTTCTGAATATTAATCCCAGTCACCCGGTAACCAGCTATGGTAAGTTTGAGAACCCTGCCATTAACAGTGAAGAAGGGCTGCAGTTTACAATTTCCCAGAAAAAAAATCTGTTTTTAACTCCACCCACTTTTTGTAACCTTGACACACAGTCACTACTCAATGACCAAGTTTGTGAGCTTTTGGGTTCCTGGCATCAAAATTGTGCTAATATAAGCAGTTTATCCAGCAAAGAAATCTGGCTGTTTTTGGCTCCGCCCCTTTACTGAATTTGAACCCCAAACACTTAAAGGGAACCTGAAGTGAGTAAAATTATTTAAAATAAACACATGACGTAGCTGCAAATGATTATTACATACTTACCTCACTGTCAGTTCCTCTCAGAAGCTCACCATTTTCTCCTTACAGTGATCACTTCCAGTTCTGACAATATTTTGTCAGAACTGAAATATACCAGTTGCTGTCAGTTATATATCAGCAGCTGTCAGTTACAACTGAATGTACAAGGTAATGTCCATGTTTCCCTATGGCTCAAGTGAGCGATATTGCAGTTTAACAGTGTGATGAGCAGGAAGCTGTTATGGGGTAATGGCCATTTTTAAAATGGAGGACGGAGAATTGCATTGATCACAGTGGACAAATGGGACGCGGGAGAGGAGAAAGAGATTGAGGAGTAGACTGCACGGGAGGTAAGTATGACCTGTGCATGTTTATTTTGACTTTTTATTTTCAGTTCAGGTTCTCTTTAACGACCGACTGTAGCAGGTTTGAGGCCTCTGCTATTAACAGTGTGAGAATGGCTGCAGTTTCAACATTCCCCTTGAAAATCAATAGGTGAATTTTGATTGACTCTTGTAGGCTCCACCTACTTTTCCGAATATGAATTCTAGTCACCCAGTGACCAACTGTGTGAAGTTTGAGAACCCTGCCATTAACAGTGTGAGAAAAGCTGCAGTTTACATTTTCCCATGTAAAAATTTAGTTGTTTTTGGCTCTGCCCACTTTTTTTTAATCTTGACATACAGTCACTTAATGACCACGTTTATGAGCTTTGGCATCAATAAGTTGCATTTTACCATTGAAATTAAACAAATCTGATTGGCTGTTTTTGGCCCGCTCCCTTCAGAATTTAATCCCCAGTCTCCCAGTGACTGACTGTAGCAGATGTTAGGCCTCTGCCATTAAGAGTGCATGAATGTCAGCAATGTAAATATTCCCCTTGAAAATCAAAAGGTGAATTTTGATTGGCTGCTGTAGGCTCCACCCACTTTTCTGAATATTAGTACCAGTCACCCAGTGGCCAACTGTGTCACGTTTGAGAACCCTGCCAATAACAGAATGGCTGAAATCAATCTAACAAATCTGATTGGCTGTTTGTGGCTCCACCCCTTTAGTGAATTTGGACCCCAGTCAACCAATGACTGACTGTATCAGGTTTGAGGCCTCTGCCACTAACAGTGTAAGAATGGTAGCAATGTGAATATTCCCCTTGAAAATCAATAGGTTCATTTTGTTTGGCTGTTGTAGGCTCCACCCACATTTCTGAATATTCCTCCCAGTCACCCAGTGGGCAATTGTGTAAAGTTGGGGAACCCTGCAATGTAAAAAATGAAGTTCTTGGCACCTCCCACTTTTTCTAACCTTGACATACAGTCACTCAATTATCAAGTTTATCAGCTTTGGGGTCCTTGGTATCAATACTTTGTGTATTCCCATTGAAAAATAAACAAATCTGGCTGTTTGTGGCTCCGCCCCCTTCCTGAATTTGGACCCTAGTCACCCAGTGACCAACTGTACCAGGTTTGAGGCATCTGCTTTTAACAGTATAAGAGAATGGTAGCAGCTTAAATATTCCCTTTGAAAATCAAAAGGTGAATTTTTATTGGCTGTTGTAGGCTCCACCCACCTTCCAAAATCTTAATCTGTCACCCAGTGACCAACTGTGCAAAGTTTAAAAACCCTGCCATTAACAGAATGGCTGCAGTTTACATTTTCCCAGTGAAAATTGTATTTGTCTCCACCCACTGATGACCCGGCGTTGCCCGGGTATGTATTTGACTGGTGTTGGCTCCGCCCACTTTCTAACTTTAACACACAAACACTCAATGACCAAGTTTGTGAGCTTTGGGGTCCTTGGCATCAATAATTTGTATATTCCCATAGAAATTAAACAAATCAGGCTGTTTGTGGCTCCACCCCTCTCCAGCATTTGAACCCCAGTCACTCAATGACCAACTGTAGCAGGTTTGAGGCATCTGCTATTAACAGTGTAAAAATGGCAGCAATTTAAATATTCCACTTGAAAATCAACAGGTGAATTTTGATTGGCTATTATAGGCTCCACCCACTTCCCTGAATATTAATCTCAGTCACTCAGTGACCATCTGGGCAAAGATTGGGAACCCTGAAATAAACAGAAGGGCTGCAGTTTACACTTTTCCAGTGAAATTTGTTTTTGGCTCCGCCCACTTTTTGTAACCTAGGCACAAAGTCACTACTCAATGCCCAAGTTTGTGAGTTTTGGGGTCCTTGGCATCAATCATTTGTATTTTCCCATTAAATGAAACAAATCTGATTCACTGTTTGTGGCTCTGTCCCCTTTTCTGAATTTGAACCCCAGTGACCCAATGACCAACTGTACCAGGTTTGAGGCTTGTGCCATTAACAGTGCAAAAATGGCAGCAATTTTAATATTCTCCTTGAAAAGTGACATGTGATTTTTGATTGGCATTTTTAGGCTCCACCCACTTTTCTGAATATTAATCCCAGTCACCCGGTAACCAGCTATGGTAAGTTTGAGAACCCTGCCATTAACAGTGAAGAAGGGCTGCAGTTTACAATTTCCCAGAAAAAAAATCTGTTTTTAACTCCACCCACTTTTTGTAACCTTGACACACAGTCACTACTCAATGACCAAGTTTGTGAGCTTTTGGGTTCCTGGCATCAAAATTGTGCTAATATAAGCAGTTTATCCAGCAAAGAAATCTGGCTGTTTTTGGCTCCGCCCCTTTACTGAATTTGAACCCCAAACACTTAAAGGGAACCTGAAGTGAGTAAAATTATTTAAAATAAACACATGACGTAGCTGCAAATGATTATTACATACTTACCTCACTGTCAGTTCCTCTCAGAAGCTCACCATTTTCTCCTTACAGTGATCACTTCCAGTTCTGACAATATTTTGTCAGAACTGAAATATACCAGTTGCTGTCAGTTATATATCAGCAGCTGTCAGTTACAACTGAATGTACAAGGTAATGTCCATGTTTCCCTATGGCTCAAGTGAGCGATATTGCAGTTTAACAGTGTGATGAGCAGGAAGCTGTTATGGGGTAATGGCCATTTTTAAAATGGAGGACGGAGAATTGCATTGATCACAGTGGACAAATGGGACGCGGGAGAGGAGAAAGAGATTGAGGAGTAGACTGCACGGGAGGTAAGTATGACCTGTGCATGTTTATTTTGACTTTTTATTTTCAGTTCAGGTTCTCTTTAACGACCGACTGTAGCAGGTTTGAGGCCTCTGCTATTAACAGTGTGAGAATGGCTGCAGTTTCAACATTCCCCTTGAAAATCAATAGGTGAATTTTGATTGACTCTTGTAGGCTCCACCTACTTTTCCGAATATGAATTCTAGTCACCCAGTGACCAACTGTGTGAAGTTTGAGAACCCTGCCATTAACAGTGTGAGAAAAGCTGCAGTTTACATTTTCCCATGTAAAAATTTAGTTGTTTTTGGCTCTGCCCACTTTTTTTTAATCTTGACATACAGTCACTTAATGACCACGTTTATGAGCTTTGGCATCAATAAGTTGCATTTTACCATTGAAATTAAACAAATCTGATTGGCTGTTTTTGGCCCGCTCCCTTCAGAATTTAATCCCCAGTCTCCCAGTGACTGACTGTAGCAGATGTTAGGCCTCTGCCATTAAGAGTGCATGAATGTCAGCAATGTAAATATTCCCCTTGAAAATCAAAAGGTGAATTTTGATTGGCTGCTGTAGGCTCCACCCACTTTTCTGAATATTAGTCCCAGTCACCCAGTGGCCAACTGTGTCACGTTTGAGAACCCTGCCAATAACAGAATGGCTGAAATCAATCTAACAAATCTGATTGGCTGTTTGTGGCTCCACCCCTTTAGTGAATTTGGACCCCAGTCAACCAATGACTGACTGTATCAGGTTTGAGGCCTCTGCCACTAACAGTGTAAGAATGGTAGCAATGTGAATATTCCCCTTGAAAATCAATAGGTTCATTTTGTTTGGCTGTTGTAGGCTCCACCCACATTTCTGAATATTCCTCCCAGTCACCCAGTGGGCAATTGTGTAAAGTTCGGGAACCCTGCAATGTAAAAAATGAAGTTCTTGGCACTGCCCACTTTTTCTAACCTTGACATACAGTCACTCAATTATCAAGTTTATCAGCTTTGGGGTCCTTGGTATCAATACTTTGTGTATTCCCATTGAAAAATAAACAAATCTGGCTGTTTGTGGCTCCGCCCCCTTCCTGAATTTGGACCCTAGTCACCCAGTGACCAACTGTACCAGGTTTGAGGCATCTGCTTTTAACAGTATAAGAGAATGGTAGCAGCTTAAATATTCCCTTTGAAAATCAAAAGGTGAATTTTTATTGGCTGTTGTAGGCTCCACCCACCTTCCAAAATCTTAATCTGTCACCCAGTGACCAACTGTGCAAAGTTTAAAAACCCTGCCATTAACAGAATGGCTGCAGTTTACATTTTCCCAGTGAAAATTGTATTTGTCTCCACCCACTGATGACCCGGCGTTGCCCGGGTATGTATTTGACTGGTGTTGGCTCCGCCCACTTTCTAACTTTAACACACAAACACTCAATGACCAAGTTTGTGAGCTTTGGGGTCCTTGGCATCAATAATTTGTATATTCCCATAGAAATTAAACAAATCAGGCTGTTTGTGGCTCCACCCCTCTCCAGCATTTGAACCCCAGTCACTCAATGACCAACTGTAGCAGGTTTGAGGCATCTGCTATTAACAGTGTAAAAATGGCAGCAATTTAAATATTCCACTTGAAAATCAACAGGTGAATTTTGATTGGCTATTATAGGCTCCACCCACTTCCCTGAATATTAATCTCAGTCACTCAGTGACCATCTGGGCAAATATTGGGAACCCTGAAATAAACAGAAGGGCTGCAGTTTACACTTTTCCAGTGAAATTTGTTTTTGGCTCCGCCCACTTTTTGTAACCTAGGCACAAAGTCACTACTCAATGCCCAAGTTTGTGAGTTTTGGGGTCCTTGGCATCAATCATTTGTATTTTCCCATTAAATGAAACAAATCTTATTCACTGTTTGTGGCTCTGTCCCCTTTTCTGAATTTGAACCCCAGTGACCCAATGACCAACTGTACCAGGTTTGAGGCTTGTGCCATTAACAGTGCAAAAATGGCAGCAATTTTAATATTCTCCTTGAAAAGTGACATGTGATTTTTGATTGGCATTTTTAGGCTCCACCCACTTTTCTGAATATTAATCCCAGTCACCCGGTAACCAGCTATGGTAAGTTTGAGAACCCTGCCATTAACAGTGAAGAAGGGCTGCAGTTTACAATTTCCCAGAAAAAAAATCTGTTTTTAACTCCACCCACTTTTTGTAACCTTGACACACAGTCACTACTCAATGACCAAGTTTGTGAGCTTTTGGGTTCCTGGCATCAAAATTGTGCTAATATAAGCAGTTTATCCAGCAAAGAAATCTGGCTGTTTTTGGCTCCGCCCCTTTACTGAATTTGAACCCCAAACACTTAAAGGGAACCTGAAGTGAGTAAAATTATTTAAAATAAACACATGACGTAGCTGCAAATGATTATTACATACTTACCTCACTGTCAGTTCCTCTCAGAAGCTCACCATTTTCTCCTTACAGTGATCACTTCCAGTTCTGACAATATTTTGTCAGAACTGAAATATACCAGTTGCTGTCAGTTATATATCAGCAGCTGTCAGTTACAACTGAATGTACAAGGTAATGTCCATGTTTCCCTATGGCTCAAGTGAGCGATATTGCAGTTTAACAGTGTGATGAGCAGGAAGCTGTTATGGGGTAATGGCCATTTTTAAAATGGAGGACGGAGAATTGCATTGATCACAGTGGACAAATGGGACGCGGGAGAGGAGAAAGAGATTGAGGAGTAGACTGCACGGGAGGTAAGTATGACCTGTGCATGTTTATTTTGACTTTTTATTTTCAGTTCAGGTTCTCTTTAACGACCGACTGTAGCAGGTTTGAGGCCTCTGCTATTAACAGTGTGAGAATGGCTGCAGTTTCAACATTCCCCTTGAAAATCAATAGGTGAATTTTGATTGACTCTTGTAGGCTCCACCTACTTTTCCGAATATGAATTCTAGTCACCCAGTGACCAACTGTGTGAAGTTTGAGAACCCTGCCATTAACAGTGTGAGAAAAGCTGCAGTTTACATTTTCCCATGTAAAAATTTAGTTGTTTTTGGCTCTGCCCACTTTTTTTTAATCTTGACATACAGTCACTTAATGACCACGTTTATGAGCTTTGGCATCAATAAGTTGCATTTTACCATTGAAATTAAACAAATCTGATTGGCTGTTTTTGGCCCGCTCCCTTCAGAATTTAATCCCCAGTCTCCCAGTGACTGACTGTAGCAGATGTTAGGCCTCTGCCATTAAGAGTGCATGAATGTCAGCAATGTAAATATTCCCCTTGAAAATCAAAAGGTGAATTTTGATTGGCTGCTGTAGGCTCCACCCACTTTTCTGAATATTAGTACCAGTCACCCAGTGGCCAACTGTGTCACGTTTGAGAACCCTGCCAATAACAGAATGGCTGAAATCAATCTAACAAATCTGATTGGCTGTTTGTGGCTCCACCCCTTTAGTGAATTTGGACCCCAGTCAACCAATGACTGACTGTATCAGGTTTGAGGCCTCTGCCACTAACAGTGTAAGAATGGTAGCAATGTGAATATTCCCCTTGAAAATCAATAGGTTCATTTTGTTTGGCTGTTGTAGGCTCCACCCACATTTCTGAATATTCCTCCCAGTCACCCAGTGGGCAATTGTGTAAAGTTGGGGAACCCTGCAATGTAAAAAATGAAGTTCTTGGCACCGCCCACTTTTTCTAACCTTGACATACAGTCACTCAATTATCAAGTTTATCAGCTTTGGGGTCCTTGGTATCAATACTTTGTGTATTCCCATTGAAAAATAAACAAATCTGGCTGTTTGTGGCTCCGCCCCCTTCCTGAATTTGGACCCTAGTCACCCAGTGACCAACTGTACCAGGTTTGAGGCATCTGCTTTTAACAGTATAAGAGAATGGTAGCAGCTTAAATATTCCCTTTGAAAATCAAAAGGTGAATTTTTAGTGGCTGTTGTAGGCTCCACCCACCTTCCAAAATCTTAATCTGTCACCCAGTGACCAACTGTGCAAAGTTTAAAAACCCTGCCATTAACAGAATGGCTGCAGTTTACATTTTCCCAGTGAAAATTGTATTTGTCTCCACCCACTGATGACCCGGCGTTGCCCGGGTATGTATTTGACTGGTGTTGGCTCCGCCCACTTTCTAACTTTAACACACAAACACTCAATGACCAAGTTTGTGAGCTTTGGGGTCCTTGGCATCAATAATTTGTATATTCCCATAGAAATTAAACAAATCAGGCTGTTTGTGGCTCCACCCCTCTCCAGCATTTGAACCCCAGTCACTCAATGACCAACTGTAGCAGGTTTGAGGCATCTGCTATTAACAGTGTAAAAATGGCAGCAATTTAAATATTCCACTTGAAAATCAACAGGTGAATTTTGATTGGCTATTATAGGCTCCACCCACTTCCCTGAATATTAATCTCAGTCACTCAGTGACCATCTGGGCAAAGATTGGGAACCCTGAAATAAACAGAAGGGCTGCAGTTTACACTTTTCCAGTGAAATTTGTTTTTGGCTCCGCCCACTTTTTGTAACCTAGGCACAAAGTCACTACTCAATGCCCAAGTTTGTGAGTTTTGGGGTCCTTGGCATCAATCATTTGTATTTTCCCATTAAATGAAACAAATCTTATTCACTGTTTGTGGCTCTGTCCCCTTTTCTGAATTTGAACCCCAGTGACCCAATGACCAACTGTACCAGGTTTGAGGCTTGTGCCATTAACAGTGCAAAAATGGCAGCAATTTTAATATTCTCCTTGAAAAGTGACATGTGATTTTTGATTGGCATTTTTAGGCTCCACCCACTTTTCTGAATATTAATCCCAGTCACCCGGTAACCAGCTATGGTAAGTTTGAGAACCCTGCCATTAACAGTGAAGAAGGGCTGCAGTTTACAATTTCCCAGAAAAAAAATCTGTTTTTAACTCCACCCACTTTTTGTAACCTTGACACACAGTCACTACTCAATGACCAAGTTTGTGAGCTTTTGGGTTCCTGGCATCAAAATTGTGCTAATATAAGCAGTTTATCCAGCAAAGAAATCTGGCTGTTTTTGGCTCCGCCCCTTTACTGAATTTGAACCCCAAACACTTAAAGGGAACCTGAAGTGAGTAAAATTATTTAAAATAAACACATGACGTAGCTGCAAATGATTATTACATACTTACCTCACTGTCAGTTCCTCTCAGAAGCTCACCATTTTCTCCTTACAGTGATCACTTCCAGTTCTGACAATATTTTGTCAGAACTGAAATATACCAGTTGCTGTCAGTTATATATCAGCAGCTGTCAGTTACAACTGAATGTACAAGGTAATGTCCATGTTTCCCTATGGCTCAAGTGAGCGATATTGCAGTTTAACAGTGTGATGAGCAGGAAGCTGTTATGGGGTAATGGCCATTTTTAAAATGGAGGACGGAGAATTGCATTGATCACAGTGGACAAATGGGACGCGGGAGAGGAGAAAGAGATTGAGGAGTAGACTGCACGGGAGGTAAGTATGACCTGTGCATGTTTATTTTGACTTTTTATTTTCAGTTCAGGTTCTCTTTAACGACCGACTGTAGCAGGTTTGAGGCCTCTGCTATTAACAGTGTGAGAATGGCTGCAGTTTCAACATTCCCCTTGAAAATCAATAGGTGAATTTTGATTGACTCTTGTAGGCTCCACCTACTTTTCCGAATATGAATTCTAGTCACCCAGTGACCAACTGTGTGAAGTTTGAGAACCCTGCCATTAACAGTGTGAGAAAAGCTGCAGTTTACATTTTCCCATGTAAAAATTTAGTTGTTTTTGGCTCTGCCCACTTTTTTTTAATCTTGACATACAGTCACTTAATGACCACGTTTATGAGCTTTGGCATCAATAAGTTGCATTTTACCATTGAAATTAAACAAATCTGATTGGCTGTTTTTGGCCCGCTCCCTTCAGAATTTAATCCCCAGTCTCCCAGTGACTGACTGTAGCAGATGTTAGGCCTCTGCCATTAAGAGTGCATGAATGTCAGCAATGTAAATATTCCCCTTGAAAATCAAAAGGTGAATTTTGATTGGCTGCTGTAGGCTCCACCCACTTTTCTGAATATTAGTACCAGTCACCCAGTGGCCAACTGTGTCACGTTTGAGAACCCTGCCAATAACAGAATGGCTGAAATCAATCTAACAAATCTGATTGGCTGTTTGTGGCTCCACCCCTTTAGTGAATTTGGACCCCAGTCAACCAATGACTGACTGTATCAGGTTTGAGGCCTCTGCCACTAACAGTGTAAGAATGGTAGCAATGTGAATATTCCCCTTGAAAATCAATAGGTTCATTTTGTTTGGCTGTTGTAGGCTCCACCCACATTTCTGAATATTCCTCCCAGTCACCCAGTGGGCAATTGTGTAAAGTTGGGGAACCCTGCAATGTAAAAAATGAAGTTCTTGGCACCGCCCACTTTTTCTAACCTTGACATACAGTCACTCAATTATCAAGTTTATCAGCTTTGGGGTCCTTGGTATCAATACTTTGTGTATTCCCATTGAAAAATAAACAAATCTGGCTGTTTGTGGCTCCGCCCCCTTCCTGAATTTGGACCCTAGTCACCCAGTGACCAACTGTACCAGGTTTGAGGCATCTGCTTTTAACAGTATAAGAGAATGGTAGCAGCTTAAATATTCCCTTTGAAAATCAAAAGGTGAATTTTTAGTGGCTGTTGTAGGCTCCACCCACCTTCCAAAATCTTAATCTGTCACCCAGTGACCAACTGTGCAAAGTTTAAAAACCCTGCCATTAACAGAATGGCTGCAGTTTACATTTTCCCAGTGAAAATTGTATTTGTCTCCACCCACTGATGACCCGGCGTTGCCCGGGTATGTATTTGACTGGTGTTGGCTCCGCCCACTTTCTAACTTTAACACACAAACACTCAATGACCAAGTTTGTGAGCTTTGGGGTCCTTGGCATCAATAATTTGTATATTCCCATAGAAATTAAACAAATCAGGCTGTTTGTGGCTCCACCCCTCTCCAGCATTTGAACCCCAGTCACTCAATGACCAACTGTAGCAGGTTTGAGGCATCTGCTATTAACAGTGTAAAAATGGCAGCAATTTAAATATTCCACTTGAAAATCAACAGGTGAATTTTGATTGGCTATTATAGGCTCCACCCACTTCCCTGAATATTAATCTCAGTCACTCAGTGACCATCTGGGCAAAGATTGGGAACCCTGAAATAAACAGAAGGGCTGCAGTTTACACTTTTCCAGTGAAATTTGTTTTTGGCTCCGCCCACTTTTTGTAACCTAGGCACAAAGTCACTACTCAATGCCCAAGTTTGTGAGTTTTGGGGTCCTTGGCATCAATCATTTGTATTTTCCCATTAAATGAAACAAATCTTATTCACTGTTTGTGGCTCTGTCCCCTTTTCTGAATTTGAACCCCAGTGACCCAATGACCAACTGTACCAGGTTTGAGGCTTGTGCCATTAACAGTGCAAAAATGGCAGCAATTTTAATATTCTCCTTGAAAAGTGACATGTGATTTTTGATTGGCATTTTTAGGCTCCACCCACTTTTCTGAATATTAATCCCAGTCACCCGGTAACCAGCTATGGTAAGTTTGAGAACCCTGCCATTAACAGTGAAGAAGGGCTGCAGTTTACAATTTCCCAGAAAAAAAATCTGTTTTTAACTCCACCCACTTTTTGTAACCTTGACACACAGTCACTACTCAATGACCAAGTTTGTGAGCTTTTGGGTTCCTGGCATCAAAATTGTGCTAATATAAGCAGTTTATCCAGCAAAGAAATCTGGCTGTTTTTGGCTCCGCCCCTTTACTGAATTTGAACCCCAAACACTTAAAGGGAACCTGAAGTGAGTAAAATTATTTAAAATAAACACATGACGTAGCTGCAAATGATTATTACATACTTACCTCACTGTCAGTTCCTCTCAGAAGCTCACCATTTTCTCCTTACAGTGATCACTTCCAGTTCTGACAATATTTTGTCAGAACTGAAATATACCAGTTGCTGTCAGTTATATATCAGCAGCTGTCAGTTACAACTGAATGTACAAGGTAATGTCCATGTTTCCCTATGGCTCAAGTGAGCGATATTGCAGTTTAACAGTGTGATGAGCAGGAAGCTGTTATGGGGTAATGGCCATTTTTAAAATGGAGGACGGAGAATTGCATTGATCACAGTGGACAAATGGGACGCGGGAGAGGAGAAAGAGATTGAGGAGTAGACTGCACGGGAGGTAAGTATGACCTGTGCATGTTTATTTTGACTTTTTATTTTCAGTTCAGGTTCTCTTTAACGACCGACTGTAGCAGGTTTGAGGCCTCTGCTATTAACAGTGTGAGAATGGCTGCAGTTTCAACATTCCCCTTGAAAATCAATAGGTGAATTTTGATTGACTCTTGTAGGCTCCACCTACTTTTCCGAATATGAATTCTAGTCACCCAGTGACCAACTGTGTGAAGTTTGAGAACCCTGCCATTAACAGTGTGAGAAAAGCTGCAGTTTACATTTTCCCATGTAAAAATTTAGTTGTTTTTGGCTCTGCCCACTTTTTTTTAATCTTGACATACAGTCACTTAATGACCACGTTTATGAGCTTTGGCATCAATAAGTTGCATTTTACCATTGAAATTAAACAAATCTGATTGGCTGTTTTTGGCCCGCTCCCTTCAGAATTTAATCCCCAGTCTCCCAGTGACTGACTGTAGCAGATGTTAGGCCTCTGCCATTAAGAGTGCATGAATGTCAGCAATGTAAATATTCCCCTTGAAAATCAAAAGGTGAATTTTGATTGGCTGCTGTAGGCTCCACCCACTTTTCTGAATATTAGTACCAGTCACCCAGTGGCCAACTGTGTCACGTTTGAGAACCCTGCCAATAACAGAATGGCTGAAATCAATCTAACAAATCTGATTGGCTGTTTGTGGCTCCACCCCTTTAGTGAATTTGGACCCCAGTCAACCAATGACTGACTGTATCAGGTTTGAGGCCTCTGCCACTAACAGTGTAAGAATGGTAGCAATGTGAATATTCCCCTTGAAAATCAATAGGTTCATTTTGTTTGGCTGTTGTAGGCTCCACCCACATTTCTGAATATTCCTCCCAGTCACCCAGTGGGCAATTGTGTAAAGTTGGGGAACCCTGCAATGTAAAAAATGAAGTTCTTGGCACCGCCCACTTTTTCTAACCTTGACATACAGTCACTCAATTATCAAGTTTATCAGCTTTGGGGTCCTTGGTATCAATACTTTGTGCATTCCCATTGAAAAATAAACAAATCTGGCTGTTTGTGGCTCCGCCCCCTTCCTGAATTTGGACCCTAGTCACCCAGTGACCAACTGTACCAGGTTTGAGGCATCTGCTTTTAACAGTATAAGAGAATGGTAGCAGCTTAAATATTCCCTTTGAAAATCAAAAGGTGAATTTTTATTGGCTGTTGTAGGCTCCACCCACCTTCCAAAATCTTAATCTGTCTCCCAATGACCAACTGTGCAAAGTTTGAGAACCCTGCCATTAACGGTGTAAGAATGGTTGCAGTTTATATTTTCCCAGTAAAAGTTGTTTTGGCTCCGCCCACTTTTTGTAACCTTGACACACAGTCACTCAATGACCAAGTTTGTGAGCTTTCAGGTTCCTGGCATCAAAAATGTGTGAATGGAAGCAGTTTATCCATCAAGGAAATCTGATTGGCTGTATGTGGTCCCGCCCCTTTAGTGAATTTGGACCCCAGTTACCCAATGACCGACTGTAGGAAGTTTGAAGCCTCTGCCATTAACAGTGTAAGAATAGCAGCAGTTTAAATATTCCCCTTGAAAATCAATAGTTGAATTTTGATTGGCTGTTGTAGGCTCCACCCATTTTCTTGAATCTTAATCGCATTCACCCAGTGACCAAGTGTGCCAAGTTTGAGAACCCTGCGATTAACAGTCTAAGAATGGCTGCAGTTTACATTTTCCCATTTAAAATGAACGGCTGAAATTTGATTGGCTGTTTTATGCTCCGCCCACTTTTCCTGGATTTGTAACCTCAGTCACCAAGTGACCAACTGTGCCAAGTGTGGGGTCTCTGGCTAGTTTACTGTGAGAATGGCAGCCTTTTACATTTTTTCCATTGACTTGCATGGGTAGAATCTGATTAGCTGTTTGTAGCTCCGCCCAGGTGTGCAGGGGGGCCGCGAGACCCCCAGAACATATCATCCCAGGTAGTAAGGGATCTGTGTACCAAGTTTCGTTCAAATCGGTCAACCAGTTTTCGCGTGATCGCTGCACATACACACACACATACACACACACATACATACATACATCCGATTTTATATATATAGATTTTTTTTTATTTACTGTTCAGCATTGTATGTCACTATAGACATAGTATCCTGCTTGTTAGCTTTATCTAGAAAAGTGGAGTGAGCGGGAATTGATGTTACTTTCTATTACTTTTATGCTTCATGCAATCTTCTACCAAAATGTCGTCATGAGCTGCTGTGTGGTCTGGTCAGGGGCGGAGTCCAGCACTTGGGTAACTTCTAACATGCACTTTGGAGGTTAGAGCTCTTATTGACTGCCCATCATGGTGTTACGCGTGCTGCTCATCACCAGCCTTCTCATAATCACAGGTATGCCAGATGCTGCACAAACATTTTTAAAGAGCTAAGCTATCCCATCATAACCTGGGCTTGTTTCTCCTAAATGCTTGAGTTATTATTTCTCGATGTTATGTTACTCTACTTTAAATCATCAGCTAGCATTCTAGTAAGCAAGTTTGTCTGTGTTATGCAAACTTCTCTATTGTTAGTCTCTGAGGTTAGAAGACGGGCAATGTAATATTCTGTGCTGTATTCACTTAAAGGACCACTATCAGAAAAAATATAAAGTTTAAAATCCATGAGCATGCATATAAATAAAATATATAATTTTTCCAGAATAAAATGCACTACAAATTACTTTTTCCTTAGGTTGTTCTTGTAAAGAATGAAATACTGTAAGTACTGTAAAACTGCCATGAGGAGATGGACTAGTCCAAAACTTGTCATATCTGTCAGACTTTTACTGCCTGCCGTAAGCAGCAGTAACATAGTAGAAAAGTATGTTTTTTTATAAATATGTGTTTTTAATTTGGCAATTCTTCAGGACCATGGTCCTTTAAAATAATCCATGGATTTTGCTTTAATAATGAAGTGTCCTTTAACCACTTGAGGACTCAGCCTTTACCCCCCCTTAAGGACCAGCGCTGTTTTTTCCATTCAGACCACTGCAGCTTTAACGGTTTATTGCTCGCTCATACAACCTACCACCTAAATGAATTTTGGCTCCTTTTCTTCTCACTAATACAGCTTTCTTTTGATGCTATTTGATTGCTGCTGCGAGTTTTACTTTTTATTATATTCATCAAAAAAGACATGAATTTTGGCAAAAAAATGATTTTTTTAACTTTCTGTGCTGACATTTTTCAAATAAAGTAAAATTTCTGTATACATGCAGCGCGAAAAATGTGGACAAACATGTTTTTGATGAAAAAAAACCCATTCAGTGTATATTTATTGGTTTGGGTAAAAGTTATAGCGTTTACAAACTATGGTGCAAAAAGTGAATTTTCCCATTTTTAAGCATCTCTGACTTTCCTGACTACCTGTCATGTTTCATGAGGTGCTAAAATTCCAGGATAGTATAAATACCCCACAAATAACCCCATTTTGGAAAGAAGACATCCCAAAGTATTCACTGAGAGGCATAGTGAGTTCATAGAAGATTTTATTTTTTGTCACAAGTTAGCGGAAAATGACAGTTTGTCACAAAAAAAAAAAAAAAAAAAGGTTTCCATTTCTGCTAACTTGTAACAAAAAAAAATGAAATCTGCCATGGACTCAACATGCCCCTCAATGAATACCTTGAAGTGTCTATTTTTCAAAATGGGGTCATTTATGGGGTGTGTTTACTGTCCTGGCATTTTGGGGGGTGCGGAATTGTAAGCACCCCTGTAAAGCCTAAAAGTAGTCATTGCACTGTGGGCCTCTTAGCGCAGTTTGGCTGCAAAAAAGTGTCACACATATGGTATCGCTATACTCGGGAGAAGTAGTACAATGTGTTTTGGGGTGTATTTTTACACATACCCATGCTGGGTGGGAGAAATATCTCTGCAAATGACAATTTTTTGATTTTTTTACACACAATTGTCCATTTACAGAGTTATTTCTCCCACTCAGCATGGGTATGTATAAAAATACACCCCAAAACACATTGTACTACTTCTCCTGAGTACGGCGATACCACATGTGTGGCACTTTTTTGCACCCTAACTGCGCTAAGGGGCCCAAAGTCCAATGAGTACCTTTAGGATTTCACAGGTCATTTTGAGACATTTGGTTTCAAGACTACTCCTCACGGTTTAGGGCCCCTAAAATGCCAGGGCAGTATAGGAACCCCACAAATGACCCCATTTTACAAAGAAGACACCCCAAGGTACTCAATTAGGAGTATGGTGAGTTCATAGAAGATTTTACTTTTTGTCACAAGTTAGCGGAAAATGATTGTTATTGTTTTTTTTTTACCAAGTGTCATTTTCCGCTAACTTGTGACAAAAAATAAAATCTTCTATGAACTCACCATACTCCTAACGGAATACCTTGGGATGTCCTCTTTGTAAAATGGGGTCATTTGTGGGGTTCCTATACTGCTCTGGCATTTTAGGGGCCCTAAACCGTGAGGAGTAGTCTTGAAACCAAATGTTTCAAAATGACCTGTGAAATGCTAAAGGTACTCATTGGACTCTGGGCCCCTTAGCGCAGTTAGGGTGCAAAAAAGTGCCACACATGTGGTATCGCCGTACTCGGGAGAAGTAGTACAATGTGTTTTGGGGTGTATTTTTACACATACCCATATTGGGTGGGAGAAATACCTCTGTAAATGACAATTTTTTGATTTCTTTACACACAATTGTCAATTTACAGAGATATTTCTCCCACCCAATATGGGTATGTGTAAAAATACACCCCAAAACACATAATACTACTTCTCCTGAGTACGGCGGTACCACATGTGTGGCACTTTTTTGCATCCTAACTGCGCTAAGGGGCCCAGAGTCCAATGAGTACCGTTAGCATTTCACAGGTCATTTTGAGAAATTTGGTTTCAAGACTACTCCTCACGGTTTAGGGCCCCTAAAATGCCAGGGCAGTATAGGAACCCCACAAATGACCCCATTTTAGAAAGAAGACACCCCAAGGTACTCAATTAGGAGTATGGTGAGTTCATAGAAGATTTTACTTTTTGTCACAAGTTAGCGGAAAATGATTGTTATTGGTTTTTTTTACCAAGTGTCATTTTCCGCTAACTTGTGACAAAAAATAAAATCTTCTATGAACTCACCATACTCCTAACGGAATACCTTGGGATGTCCTCTTTGTAAAATGGGGTCATTTGTGGGGTTCCTATACTGCTCTGGCATTTTAGGGGCCCTAAACCGTGAGGAGTAGTCTTGAAACCAAATGTTTCAAAATGACCTGTGAAATGCTAAAGGTACTCATTGGACTCTGGGCCCCTTAGCGCAGTTAGGGTGCAAAAAAGTGCCACACATGTGGTATCGCCGTACTCGGGAGAAGTAGTACAATGTGTTTTGGGGTGTATTTTTACACATACCCATATTGGGTGGGAGAAATACCTCTGTAAATGACAATTTTTTGATTTCTTTACACACAATTGTCAATTTGCAGAGATATTTCTCCCACCCAATATGGGTATGTGTAAAAATACACCCCAAAACACATAATACTACTTCTCCTGAGTACGGCGGTACCACATGTGTGGCACTTTTTTGCATCCTAACTGCGCTAAGGGGCCCAGAGTCCAATGAGTACCGTTAGCATTTCACAGGTCATTTTGAGAAGTTTGGTTTCAAGACTACTCCTCACGGTTTAGGGCCCCTAAAATGCCAGAGCAGTATAGGAACCCCACAAATGACCCCATTTTACAAAGAGGACATCCCAAGGTATTCCGTTAGGAGTATGGTGAGTTCATAGAAGATTTTATTTTTTGTCACAAGTTAGCGGAAAATGACACTTGGTAAAAAAACCCATTAACAATCATTTTCCGCTAACTTGTGACAAAAAGTAAAATCTTCTATGAACTCACCATACTCCTAATTGAGTACCTTGGGGTGTCTTCTTTCTAAAATGGGGTCATTTGTGGGGTTCCTATACTGCTCTGGCATTTTAGGGGCCCTAAACCGTGAGGAGTAGTCTTGAAACCAAATGTTTCAAAATGACCTGTGAAATGCTAAAGGTACTCATTGGACTCTGGGCCCCTTAGCGCAGTTAGGGTGCAAAAAAGGGCCACACATGTGGTATCGCCGTACTCGGGAGAAGTAGTACAATGTGTTTTGGGGTGTATTTTTACACATACCCATATTGGGTGGGAGAAATATCTCTGTAAATGACAATTTTTTGATTTCTTTACACACAATTGTCCATTTACAGAGATATTTCTCCCACCCAATATGGGTATGTGTAAAAATACACCCCAAAACACATTGTACTACTTCTCCCGAGTACAGCGATACCACATTTGTGGCACTTTTTTGCACCCTAACTGCGCTAAGGGGCCCAGAGTCCAATGAGTACCGTTACCATTTCACAGGTCATTTTGAGAAATTTGGTTTCAAGACTACTCCTCACGGTTTAGGGCCCCTAAAATGCCAGAGCAGTATAGGAACCCCACAAATGACCCCATTTTACAAAGAGGACATCCCAAGGTATTCCGTTAGGAGTATGGTGAGTTCAAAGAAGATTTTATTTTTTGTCACAAGTTAGCGGAAAATGACACTTGGTAAAAAAACCCATTAACAATCATTTTCCGCTAACTTGTGACAAAAAGTAAAATCTTCTATGAACTCACCATACTCCTAATTGAGTACCTTGGGGTGTCTTCTTTCTAAAATGGGGTCATTTGTGGGGTTCCTATACTGCTCTGGCATTTTAGGGGCCCTAAACCGTGAGGAGTAGTCTTGAAACCAAATTTCTCAAAATGACCTGTGAAATGCTAACGGTACTCATTGGACTCTGGGCCCCTTAGCGCAGTTAGGGTGCAAAAAAGGGCCACACATGTGGTATTGCCGTACTCGGGAGAAGTAGTACAATGTGTTTTGGGGTGTATTTTTACACATACCCATATTGGGTGGGAGAAATATCTCTGTAAATGGACAAATGTGTGTAAAAAAAATCAAAAAATTGTCATTTACAGAGTGATTTCTTCTACCCATCATGGGTATGTGTAAAAATACACCCTAAAACACATTGGTCTACTTCTCCCGGGTACGGCGATAGCACGTGTGGCACTTTTTTGCAGCCTAACTGCGCTAAGGGGCCCAACGTGCAATGACTACCTTTGGGCTTTACAGGGGTGCTCACAATTTAGCCCCCCCCCCCCACATGACAGGACAGTTAACAAACCCCACAAATGACCCCATTTTAAAAATAAGACACCACAAAGTATTCCATGAGGGGCATGGTGAGTTTATAAAAAAAATTCTTTTTTGTCACAAGTTAGCAGAAAAGGATACTTTGTGAAAAAAAACAAAAAACAACAATTTATGCTAACTTGTGACAAAAAACAAAATCTTCTATGAACTCACCATGCACCTCACGGAATACTTTGGGGTGTCCTCTTTCCAAAATGGGGTCATTTGTGGGGTCTGTCCTGGCATTTTAGGGCCTCTGCAATCATTACATGTATGGCCAGTATTTCTGCTATACTCCTTATATTGGGCATACAGGTAGTGCATTCTGGGCTGAAAGGAAAAATGAATGGCAAACATCCCTTCATTCGCATCGATCAATGTGGATGAACAAATATCTGCCAAAAAATGTGAAACAAAAAGAAAAGAAAGAGAGACATAGGAGCTGCCACCCCAAAAATCCAAACCCACCAGCTCGTATGCCCAGGCAATCCTGATTTATTCATCCACATTGATCGATGTGAATGGAGAAATCATTGCTTGAGTTCTTTTTTGATACAAAGTGCTTGCCAAAGCATATGAACCCCAACACCACACCTTGGCCCATATGCCTCGGCAAACGTATCTTTTTTACTGTGGAGGAGAAATCTCGTCCTACAGCGCTGCATGCACCGATTTTGTGTAACCTGACAGAAGCGCAATGCTTCTGTCAGGATGCACCATCAGTGCTGCAGCTGATTGGTCGGTCGGTCGGTCGGTCTGGATAGAAAAAAGAGAGAAGAAAAACGAAAAAAACAAAACAAAAAGGAGGGGAAGGCGTCCGCCTGGACATAGGAGCTGCCACCCCAAAAATCCAAACCCACCAGCTCGTATGCCCAGGCAATCCTGATTTATTCATCCACATTGATCGATGTGAATGGAGAAATCATTGCTTGAGTTCTTTTTTGATACAAAGTGCTTGCCAAAGCATATGAATCCCCAACACCACACCTTGGCCCATATGCCTCGGCAAACGTATCTTTTTTACTGTGGAGGAGAAATCTCGTCCTACAGCGCTGCATGCACCGATTTTGTGTAACCTGACAGAAGCGCAATGCTTCTGTCAGGATGCACCATCAGTGCTGCAGCTGATTGGTCGGTCGGTCGGTCGGTCGGTCTGGATAGAAAAAAGAGAGAAGAAAAACGAAAAAAACAAAACAAAAAGGAGGGGAAGGCGTCCGCCTGGACATAGGAGCTGCCACCCCAAAAATCCAAACCCACCAGCTCGTATGCCCAGGCAATCCTGATTTATTCATCCACATTGATCGATGTGAATGGAGAAATCATTGCTTGAGTTCTTTTTTGATACAAAGTGCTTGCCAAAGCATATGAATCCCCAACACCACACCTTGGCCCATATGCCTCGGCAAACGTATCTTTTTTACTGTGGAGGAGAAATCTCGTCCTACAGCGCTGCATGCACCGATTTTGTGTAACCTGACAGAAGCGCAATGCTTCTGTCAGGATGCACCATCAGTGCTGCAGCTGATTGGTCGGTCGGTCGGTCGGTCGGTCGGTCTGGATAGAAAAAAGAGAGAAGAAAAACGAAAAAAAAACAAAACAAAAAGGAGGGGAAGGCGTCCGCCTGGACATAGGAGCTGCCACCCCAAAAATCCAAACCCACCAGCTCGTATGCCCAGGCAATCCTGATTTATTCATCCACATTGATCGATGTGAATGGAGAAATCATTGCTTGAGTTCTTTTTTGATACAAAGTGCTTGCCAAAGCATATGAATCCCCAACACCACACCTTGGCCCATATGCCTCGGCAAACGTATCTTTTTTACTGTGGAGGAGAAATCTCGTCCTACAGCGCTGCATGCACCGATTTTGTGTAACCTGACAGAAGCGCAATGCTTCTGTCAGGATGCACCATCAGTGCTGCAGCTGATTGGTCGGTCGGTCGGTCGGTCGGTCTGGATAGAAAAAAGAGAGAAGAAAAACGAAAAAAAAACAAAACAAAAAGGAGGGGAAGGCGTCCGCCTGGACATAGGAGCTGCCACCCCAAAAATCCAAACCCACCAGCTCGTATGCCCAGGCAATCCTGATTTATTCATCCACATTGATCGATGTGAATGGAGAAATCATTGCTTGAGTTCTTTTTTGATACAAAGTGCTTGCCAAAGCATATGAATCCCCAACACCACACCTTGGCCCATATGCCTCGGCAAACGTATCTTTTTTACTGTGGAGGAGAAATCTCGTCCTACAGCGCTGCATGCACCGATTTTGTGTAACCTGACAGAAGCGCAATGCTTCTGTCAGGATGCATCATCAGTGCTGCAGCTGATTGGTCGGTTGGAAAAAAAGAGAGAAGAAAAAAAAAAAAAAAAAAAAAAAAAAAGCAAGCAAGCAGCAAAGCGCTTCAATAACATTAACTTTTTAAACTTTATTAAATATGTTCAAACCAAACAATAACATTGGTAACCAAATATTAACTTTTTTGCTTACCTGTTTTTTTTTTTTTTGTTTTTTTTTACCTGCGAGCTGAGGATAAACTTCTCCTCCCCCATGGGTCAATGTGCAAAGTGCAAATCGCACAGATATGTGGCGAAGTACATTATGCATTCTGTCCCAAGTGAAAGGAGAGGTTTCTGGCAGGCCAGTGTATTTGGATCTCTCAAAACCTGATGTTTGGGTTCACACTGCATACTGGCCTATCCGGTCGGTCGAGCCCGCCGCACCGTCTCGCCCAAAATAGATCTTCAGGGAATACCACAAGAGTAGCATTCGGCCTAGTAATTAACTGCGTCGCCGTAGACTAACATGACTTCCGGGCCGACCCAAATTGCCGCAGAAGCCACGCAGTAACGTAGGCATGCACTAGCGTTAAGTCAAGCACTTCCGGCGTAGGGGGGGACCGCAAAGTGTGACTTTTGCTAGGCAATTTGCCCTAACGCATCGCGCCAGTGTGAAATAGCACTGAGAGACCCTTGTGTGCCTACTGCTGTGTCTGTAGTTCCCTAGGTTCTAAAAGTGTGCCTTCTCATGGTACCTCTCATAACACTCCCCTAGGCATAGGCCAGGCTGGTCAGGACAGCGGGGACAGTAAACGGGGGTGTCATGCCTTATTCCAGCCTTGCTGCAGACACGACATCTTTTTCTGGGGTTGCGTTGAGTTGGGGTACTGGGAATCGGGTAGGCGTAATGCCTTCCATGCAGCCGGCTAGTTGCATTTGGGGGTTGGGCTCTGTCACCTTCTGGATAGAGGAGTGCCGAAACAATGTCTTCCTGGAATTGAAGGAAAGATCCAGTTCTCCCAGCCTTACTGTAGAGAACAAAGCTGTTGTACATCGCCAATTGAATTAAATACACAGACACTTTCTTATACCAGCGTCTGGTTTTCCGGGAAATTAAATAGGGCCCTAACATCTGGTCATTGAAGTCCACCCCTCCCATGTTGGCATTATAGCTGTGGACGGCGAGGGGCTTTTCAATGACCTCTGTTGCCCGTGTAATTTGTACTGTCGTGTCTGTGTGAATGGTAGACAGAAGGTAAACGTCCCTCTTGTCCTTCCATTTCACCGAGAGCAAGTCATCGGTACACAAGGCGGCCCTCTCCCCCCGTTGAAGTCTGGTGTTAACGAGCTGTTGGGGGAAGCCCCGGCGACTAGGCCGCACGGTGCCACAGCATCGGATTCCTTCTAACTTTAAGTGCTGAAAGAGGGCCACACTTGTGTAAAAGTTGTCCACATAAAGATGGTACCCCTTCTGGAACAAGGGTGACACCAAGTCCCACACAATCTTTCCACTGCTCCCCAGGTAGTCAGGACATCCGACCGGCTCCAATTTTGAGTCTTTTCCCTCATAGACCCTAAAACGAGATGTATAGCCTGTGGCCCTATCACAGAGCTTATACAGTTTCACCCCATACCGGGCGCGCTTGCTTGGGATGTACTGTTTGATGCCAAGGCGCCCGGTAAAATGTACGAGGGACTCATCTACACAGATGTTCTGTTCAGGGGTATAAGCATCTGCAAATGTGGATGACAGGTGGTCTATGAGGGGCCGAATTTTGTGGAGCCGGTCATAAGCTGGGTGGTCTCTTTCATGACAGGTGTCGTTGTCATTGAAATGCAGGAAGCGCAGGATGATCTCAAATCGCGTCCTGGACATGGCAGCAGAGAACACGGGCATGTTATGTATTTGGCGTGTAGACCAATAAGAGCGCAATACATTTTTTTTAGTAATACCCATGTTGAGGAGAAGGCCCAAAAAAATTTTAAGTTCGGAAACTTGGAGTGGTTTCCACCGAAAAGGCTGGGCGTGGCAGCTTTTCGGATGGGCGGTTATAAATTGTGTGGCATATAGGTTGGTCTCAGCCACAATTAAGTCAAGGAGATCCTGGGTGAGGAACAGTTCAAAAAAGTCTAGGGCCGATCCTAGTTCAAATGTCTCCACCTGGACTCCAGACTGGGCGGTGAAAGGGGGCAGTATGGGTGCGGCGGGATCAGGGGAATGCCAATCAGGGTTTGCCAGCACCTCTGGAAAACCAATGGGAGTACGGGCCCGTCTACTTGGTGGCTGCGGATCGGATCTTAATTCACGTACCACCGAACCAGTTTCTACTTCCAGGATGGTGTCCGCCACTTCATCAGGGTCTTCTGCGGAAGTACTGGTGTTGATAGGCCCAGGAGATGCTGCGCTGCTGGTGCATGCCTCACCAAGAAAAATCAGATCAGCGCCACTCTGCTGCCCTTGAGACTGATCTTCCGCCACCTGCAGTCCAGTGACATGGGGTGTGGTACGCCTGGCTCTAGCCGGGACCTCAACCTCGTCATCGGAACTATCGGTCTGAGAGCCACTGCTGTCTACAGGATCGTACTCTGAACCCGAAGATTCGTCGAATAAGTCGACCCAATCATCCTCATCCGACTGGTCCATGTACCTGTAGATGTCTTCATTGGAAAACCTCTTTTTTGCCATGGTGGCCTGCTAAATTTAGGAGGTATTCCTCTGAGACTACCCAGGAAAAGAGCACCTACCTAGCGAAAGGGAGTACTTGAGAGGTAGAAAGCTGTGGTCACTGAGTTTAGATAAAAAAAATCAAAACTGATGTTTACAGTGCCACAGCTTGTGTACAGTGTTTTTTGCAGTGATCAGAAAAAAGAAATTTCTGTCACTGCGGTGGGGCGGGCTGAACGCAGTGCAGGCGAACGATCAGGTCTGATCGGGCAAACACTGCGTTTTTTTGTGGATCCTAGAGACCCTAATATAGATCTGACTGTGATCACTAATAATCACTTACAGATACTATATAGTACCAATGCTGATTAGCGACAGTGATGACGCTAATTAGTGACTGTGGTGCAGTGGGCTGAGCACTAACTGACACTAACAACCCTTTTGCTTAGATAACTGGCCTAACTGTTTGTTACCACTAGTGATACTAAAAAATTTTTTAGATCACTAGGACAGTGATAGTGATGGTGATGGTGAGGGGGGGGGGGGGGGGTTGGGGATCAGAGAGCAATCACAAATAATCAAAAACAATCACGAGACAATTACAACACAATTACAGCAATCGGCGCAATCAAAGCCAATCACGGACCAATTGAATCCAATAACGTGACAATCAAAAACCAATTACGTGACAATTGAAGCCAATCACACGACAATCGATACTAATCACAGGGCAAAACAGCCAATCAGTGGGCAATTGGCACAATCAAAACCAATTACGGACAATTGAAGCCAATCACGCGACAATCGAAGCCCAATTACGTGACAATCGAAGCCAATCACACGACAATCGATGCCAATCACAGTGCAATTGAGACAATTGTAGCCAAACAAAGCACAATCAAGCCTTACAGACAGGAGATAAGATACACAATGGCAGGGGGGAGAATATACGCAATCAATGAACTAGGACGGTGTGGGGAGGATCGGAAGGGGTGGGGGGTGATCAGATACCCCTAAGGGGTAGTTGGGGGTCTAATCTGATGGATAGGAGTGACAGGTGGTGATAGATGGGTTATTGACGGGTGATAAGTGGGTGTTTACAGGGAAAAACAGATGTAAACAATGGACTGCTGATGTGATCAGGGGGGGGGGTGTCTCGGAGGGATCTGAAAGGGTGGGTGGGTGATCAGAAGCCCCTAATGGGCAGTTGGGGGTCTGATCTGATGGGGGGCAGTGGCAGGTGGTGACAAGGGATGATTGACAGGTGACGGATAGGTGATTGACAGCTGATCAGCGGGCAATTACAGGGAAGATAGATGCAGTATACGGGGGGGGGGGGGGAGATCTGAAGGGGTGGGGGGTGATCAGATACCCCTAAGGGGCAGTTGGGGGTCTGATCTAATGGGGGGCAGTGACAGGTGGTGACAAGGGATGATTGACAGGTGACTGATAGGTGATTGGCAGCTGATCACTGGGGAGATAGACAGATGCAGGGGAGATAGATAGGTTCAGTATACAGAGGGGGGGGGGGGGTCGGGGGGAGATCTGGAGGTGTGGGGGTGATCAGATACCCCTAAGGGGTAGTTGGGGGTCTGCTCTGATGGATAGAAGTGACAGGTGGTGACAGGGATTTATTGATGGGTGATATGGGGGGTGGTTAGGTCTGATCTGCGGGCTGCAGGGGGGTACAGGGGGGTGTCTGATGGGTGCTGCGGGTGATCGGGGGGTCTGTGGGGCTCCTAAAGTGTGTGTGTGTGCACTCTTACTGTGCCTGCTCTCCTCGCTGGTGGTCGATCGCTAAGTGTGACCACCAGCGGGAGGCAGGCAGTATAATACAGTTTGTTACGTAAACAAACTGTATTATACTCATTCTATTGGGCAATTTGAATGTTTACAGCCCGCCGGCGCTGCTGATTGGCCGGCGGGCTGAAGTCACATGGGGGCCGAAGAGTGTGACGTAGCGATCGCGCGGCTACAGCCGCGCGATCGCTCGTTAATCAGGCTGCAGCCGGCGACGCAGTACTGCGTCGCTGGTCCTGCAGCTGCCACTTTGCCGACGCACGGTATAAGCGTGCGGTCGGCAAGTGGTTAAGAGATTTTGGCCCATATGCAATTAGCTTTTTCACCAGCAATATCTCCTAGGAGATAACTTTCATCTTCTTTTTAAACTTACTTTTCAGCATTTAACAGTTGAAAAAGTACCCCAAAATTGGTGAAAAAAGTACTATCAAATTTATTTTAAGTGTTTTCCTGCTTGCTGGTGGTATTTTATGACAAGTTGTGACTCAGGAGAAAAAGTAAATTGCATATGGGTCTTTATTGTTGAACTGCTAGATACTTCTAACAGTTGAGTGTATTTAATCAAAAATAATTTGTTTTAGATTTCAAGAGCCAAGATTTTCTTTGGGTTTATTCCTCATAACAGGTTTGAGCCAATAATCTTCCTTTTCCCGAGCTCTCTTTGGAGATGTTTTTAGTTGTAAATTGCCAAGAGGTGTCTACGCACAATATTTGCTTTGATCCTGTTACAAAGAAAAAAAGGTATTATTACAACAACAACTATGCTAAGCACTAAGGTATTATTATATATCAAAACCCTAATAGAGATGGCCTGAACGATTCAACCAGCGGGTAGTTTGCGCGAACTTCAGCTGTTCGTGTCCGAGGCAGGACGCAGATTTTTTTGAAAAAAGTTTGCATTTTTCTCATAGACTTTAATGGCAGGCGAGTGTCCGCCGACTTTAGAGGTTAATAGCTAAGCCCCCTTACGTGCTAGAAACACCAAATTTGCAGGGTATGTGGAAGGGGACAGTGACTACAAGAATAAAAAATATTTCAAAAAGACCTTACAGTTTTTGAGAAAATCGAGTTTAAAATTCTCCTTTTGACCGTGGGAAAATTAAACGGCCGCCGACTTTAGCGGTTAATAGAAAAGCCCCCTTAAATGCCAGAAACACCAATTTTGCAGGTTATATGGAGGGGGACAGTGACTACAAGAGGCGGGTTTAAAAAAAAAAAGGAAAAGAATATTTTTCCCACTATCTTTTTAACATATCCTGAAAATGTAGTGTTTCTACCATGTACAGTAAGGGGGCTTTGCTATTAACCTCTAAAGTCGGCGGGTTTTGTTTCATTAGAACTGTCATTTACCGCATTTAAAAGTATACTTTTCCTTTGAAATTTTAAAATCGATTTTCTCAAAAAGTATAAGGTCTTTTTGAAAAAAATGTTTTCCTCTTGTAGTCACTGTCCCCCTCCACATAACTTGCAAGTTTGGTGTGTAATAGATAGTGGAGATACCGCCGCGGAGACAAGCGGCATGTTGGCTATCTCCGCATATCAGCCGGCAGCCTCTGCCGCGCAGTTACATGGTGGTGCTCTGCCTGGTCCTTCTATTGCACATAGATTGAGGGCTACACGCGCGCCAGGCGACAGGACCTTTATGCGAATAGGAAGGGAGTCAGCTGATCTGCCCAGTCAGCTGACTCCAACAGTACTTCGGATTGGCTGAGTGGCTGGGGCGGCGCTGCGGAGCAACTTTTGTATATATAGTACCAGACTGTCAGTTGCTCCGTGTCTGCTGTTGCGAATGCTAACGTGTGAGCGCTCAGACCTTAGTCAGATCCCAAAGTGTGCTAGATCCAGCCGGAGCTGGGGATCCACACTTAACCAGATTCCTTTGATAGCTTAAAGCAGCGTTTCCCAACCGCTGTGCCGCGGCACACTAGTGTGCCGCGGCATGTTGCCTGGTGTGCCGTGCGTTCCTACTGTATGTAGAACGCAGGAGGGGGAAAGCAGTGCTAGAAGGAGGGGCAGTGGAGGCAGCGGTGGGGAGGGGGGAAATATCCCCCCCCCTCACCTGGGACCCCTCCTTCTGCCTCTCTCCCCCTCCATTTATGGGTGGCAAGTGCGGGGTCGGCGGCGGGGAGGCACGCGGAGAATTACTCACCACTTCCGCGTTCCAAGCGCCGGCAGCGTCAGGTCGTCAGATCTCCGCCTTCAATGCCGCCCACTGTGCTTCCGCTAATCAGGGAGCACAGTGGGCGGCATTGAAGGCGGAGATCTGACGACATGACGCTGCCGGCGCTTGGAACGCAGAAGTGGTAAGTCTGCGCATGTCTCCCCGCCGCCGAGCCGCCCCGCACTTGCCACCGATAAATGGAGGGGGAGAGAGGCAGAAGGAGGGGTCCCAGGTGAGGGAGGGGGGGGGATATTTCCCCCCTCCCCACCGCTGCCTCCACTGCCCCTCCTTCTAGCGCTGCTTCCCCCCTCCTGGGCATCTATACTGGGGGCAACTGTACTAGCTATACTGGGGGCAACTAAACTAGCTATACTGGGGGCAACTAAACTAGCTATACTGGGGGCAATTAAACTAGCTATACTGGGGGCAATTAAACTAGCTACACTGGGGGCAACTAAACTAGCTACACTGGGGGCAACTAAACTAGCTACACTGGGGGCAACTAAACTAGCTACACTGGGGGCAACTAAACTAGCTACACTGGGGGCAACTAAACTAGCTACACTGGGGGCAACTAAACTAGCTACACTGGGGGCAACTAAACTAGCTACACTGGGGGCAATTAAACTAGCTATACTGGGGGCAATTAAACTAGCTATACTGGGGGCAACTAAACTAGCTATACTGGGGGCAACTAAACTAGCTACACTGGGGCACTACCTACCTATACTGGGCACTACCTACCTATACTGGGCACTATGCTAGCTCAGTGTTGCCAACTCATCCCTTTAAATACTGACACATGAATTATACAGGTTTTGTGGCCAGGTAGATGCAGTTAAGGCACTGATTATATGCACATAGCCCCAGAACCTGTATAACTTAGATGTGTCAGTAATTAAAGGGATGAGTTGGCAACACTGTGCTAGCTATGCTGGGCACTATACTAGCTATACTGGGCACTATACTAGCTATCTGGGCACTATACTAGCTATACCGGGCACTACCTACCTATACTGGGGCACTACCTATCCATACTGGGACTATACTAGCTATACTGGGGTAACTATACTAACCATACTGGGGCAACTAAACTCCCTATACTGGGGCAACTATGCTAGCTATGCAGCCGCACCCCAGCCCCCCCCCCCCATAGCCTGCTACACACGGCACTGTCCACTAGGTCGCGCAAACACCCGCGCGCCCCCCGCCGTTCCCCAGAGAAAAATATGGTCAGAAAGTGTTCCCCGGGCCGGAAAAGGTTGGGAACCACTGTCTTAAAGTACTAAATACATTGTATTATCTGTTATGACCTTCTGCTTCCTTTGACTATTCTCCTGCTTACTGACTCTGTACTTCTGCCTATCTGATTCACGTTGCCGACTCAGCCTGCACTCGACATTGAATCAGCCTTCTGTCTTTGTACCTTATCTGTCCGTACGTTGCCTACTCTGCTTGTCTGACCACTCTGTCCTCACCAGTGGGTTAGCCACTGGTGAGGGATCTATAGTATTCACCTGTCCTTCAGGTGAAGCTCCTTTGCAGCACTTTCTGTGACACCCGCTCCTCGGGTGTCCATTAGCTGCAGTACAGCCTGACTCACCTGCTTCTCAGGTGATCCTAGGCTGCAGTACTGTCTTAATCACCTGCTCTTCAGGTGATCAACCTTTGCAGCAATTGCCTGTGACACCTGCTCCTCCGGTGTCCATTGGCTGCAGTCTAGCCTGACTCGCCTGCTTCTCAGGTGATCCATTGGCTGCAGTCTAGCCTGACTCGCCTGCTTCTCAGGTGATCCTTGGCTGCAGTATAGTCTGAGGTCACCCGCTCCACGGGAGACCTTCTCATTACTGTTGCACCAAACACTACTCACATTGGTAGTCCTGTGTCTGGCTATACTAGTATTATTGGTGATTCTGCAGATCACCACATAATCAGAAAATCTGTTTAGCTGACACCAATCGTTACAGAACAGCAGACCAAACAATATGGACGCACTGTGCAGCCAAGTTGAAGTCCTGATCACCTCAGTGAACAACCTCACTGGGATGATTAATACCCAACAGACTCAAATCATACAACTGTCTGGGACAGTACGGATACTTCAAACGGCTGTTGAAACAGTGCGATCCCCTCCAGTCACGGACCTTCATGTGTCCGTACCCGAGAAGTTCTCAGGGCATAGATCTGACTTTCAAAACTTTAGGAATCGGGTGCTATCTTATTTTGAGTTGAGGCCCGCCTAACTTGTCAGGTTCAGAGTACCAGAGGGTAACATTTATAAAGACCCTCTTGTCAGGAGATTCACAAACATGGGCATATAGTCTTCAGCCTGAGCATGTGGCACTATCCTCAGTTCAGGAATTTTTTAAGGCCATGGCCATTATATATGATGATCCGGATGTTTCGGTCACTGCTGAGAGGAAACTCAAGGCTCTCAGACAGGGTCGTAATCCGGTGGAGGTTTATGCGGCAGAATTTAGAAAGTGGGCTGTGTCAGCTAGATGGGGAACATATGCATTGTTAGACTGTTTCCTATCAGGGCTGTCTGATACAGTTTCTGATTTGATGTTAGGGCATCCTGAGCCCAAATCCATTGATGAAGCAATTTCTCTGGCTGTGCGGGTAGATCGCCGCTTACGCTATCAGAAACAGACCCGTGGTAGGAATGCAGTAAGATCAGTTTCCTACGCCTCCACCCTCGTCACCACCAGACGAGCCGATGCAAATCAAACACTCTAGGTTGACGCAAGTGGAAAAGTCGCAGAAGGTCAGAAAGACTCTGTCTATACTTTGCTGAGAAGGGTCACATTGTCCAGAATTGTCCTAAGAAGTCGGGAAACGCTGCCGCCTAGGTGTAGTCAGAAGTAATACCCTAGGCGAGCAGTCTTTACCTCTAAACCATAATCGTTTGCTCCTTCCTTGTTCTATTACCTGGGAAGGTCAGACCACACTCACAGAGGCTTTTGTGGACTCCGGCTCTGCAGCCAATTTTATAGACTATGACTTTGTAAAAAAATTGGGGATTCCCTTACGCCCTTTAGACCGACAGATAGTGGTCACAGCGGTAGATGATTCTCCCTTACAGTGTAGACAGCCTCTTTCTCAGACCCCTTTGTTGTCATGTAGTATAGGGGTGCTACACAAGGAGAAATTACAGTTCTTTGTCCTGGAAATGGCAATTTCTACCATTATCCTAGGTATGCCCTGGTTGCAACTCCACTCCCCTCAGATAGACTGGGCTTCAGGTCAGCTACAGAGCTGGTCAACCCATTGTCATCATCATTGTTTGGAGAGAGTTGCTGTTTGTGCCACCAAGGTACAGGTCGAAGGGGTGCCAGTGCAGTACGCTGAGTTTGCTGATGTGTTCTTTCCAAATTCTGCAAATAAACTCCCACCCCACCGGAGTTTTGACTGTCCCATAGAATTAAGATCTGGTTGTATGCCCCCTAGAGGTCATCTTTATAATTTGTCAGGGCCTGAGAAGCTGGCAATGCAGGAGTACATTAAGGAAAACTTGGCCAAGGGCTTCATCCATCCTTCCCGGTCACCCGCTGGGGCTGGGTTCTTTTTTGTACAGAAAAAGGACGGTGGCCTTAGACCTTGTATTGACTATCGAGGTCTGAATAAAATCACAGTAAAAAATCGTTACCCGTTGCCCCTGATTGACGATTTATTTGCTCAAGTGACCAACGCCAGTATCTTCTCCAAGTTGGACCTACGAGGAGCATACAACCTGGTGCGCATTAGGGACGGTGACAAATGGAAGACGGCGTTCAACACACCTGACGGGCATTACGAGGATTACGAGTATCTGTTTATGCCCTTCGGGTTGTGTAATGCCCCTGCCGTCTTCCAGGAGTTAATCAATGAAGTCTTCAGGGAGGTTCTGGGAAAGTTTGTGCTAGTGTATCTAGATGACATACTGATTTTCTCTCCTAATCTGACAGAACATCGTAAGCACGTCAAGTTTGTTTTAAGAAAATTAAGGCAGAATTCGCTGTACGCGAAGCTAGAGAAGTGCCTCTTCGAGGTCACTAAAGTTCCTTTCTTAGGCTATATTATCTCCACTTCTGGCCTCTCCATGGATCCAGAAAAAGTCTGCTGTTTTGGAGAGGCCTCAACCTGTAGGATTGAAGGCAATCCAAAGATTTATTGGCTTCGCCAATTACTATAGAAAGTTCATCAAGGGGTTCTCCTCGGTAGTGTCACCCCTTACCAGTCTTACTAGAAAGGGTGCGGACACTTACCATTGGATGCCAGAGGCACAGACTGCCTTTGCTACACTGAAGGAATTGTTCTACTCTGCTCCCATTCTGAGACATGTGGATGTCACCTTCCCTTTCATTGTTGAGGTCGATGCATCAGAAATTGGGGTTGGAGCTGTACTGTCTCCGCGCTCGGGCCTTCAAGGCTAACTACACCCTTGTGCCTTTTTCTCTCGTAGATTCTCTCCTGCCGAGAGGAACTACGATATCGGCAGTCGGGAGCTCTTGGCCATTAAGTTAGCCTTTGAAGAGTGGCGTCATTGGCTGGAAGGGGCAGAACATACCATCACAGTTTATACTGATCATAAGAACTTGGAGTACATTGAAGGGGCCAAGAGGCTTAGCCCCCGACAGGCCCGCTGGTCCTTATTCTTTTCAAGGTTCAGATTTATTATAACGTACACACCAGGTAGCAAGAATGTCAAAGCAGACGCGTTATCTAGATGCTTTGAGCCTGAGACAGTTCAGCCTTCAACCCCGGAGACCATCGTACCTCAGAAAGTGGTGCTGGCAGCTACTGAAACTTGGGAGGACTGGACGGTTACTCTGGGCCCTTACCAACAGGACATTCCAAAAGGGAAGCCTGAGGGGGTTATGTTTGTACCACTTCCTTTTCACCTACAACTTTTACAATTGTTTCATTCCCATAAGAATGCAGGGCATCCTGGGGCTGCCCAAACTCAGGATCTGTTAGCCAGATGTGTATGGTGGCCTTCACTGGCACTTGATTGTAAAGAGTTTGTGAGAGAGTGCTCAGTTTGTGCCAGAAGTAAGCCCTCTCGCCAGGCACCAGTGGGTACATTACAACCCCTACCCATACCAAATGAACCTTGGACTCATTTGTCCATGGACTTTGTGGGAGAACTCCCCAGGTCTGAAGGTAAAACGGTCATTTGGGTGGTAGTCGATAGGTTCAGTAAGATGGCTCATTTCGTTCCCCTGAAAGGACTCCCCTCGGCCCAGGAATTAGCTGATCTCTTCATTCAGCACGTTTTCAAGCTGCATGGCATTCCGGAAAATGTGGCGTCAGATAGGGGAGTCCAGTTTGTGTCAATTTTGGAGAGCGTTTTGCCATCAGTTAGGTATGGACCTTTTGTTTTCATCAGGCTACCACCCACAGACCAATGGTCAGACCGAAAGAGTTAACCAGTCCCTTGAACAATTCCTCAGGTGTTATGTGGCTGATGCCCAGGCAGATTGGGTAAAGTTCTTGCCGTTCGCAGAATTTGCACATAATAACCTGAAAAGTGCCTCCTCCGGATTTTCCCCTTTTCAGGTAGTGTTGGGAAAATCTCCCAAGTTTTCTCCATTACCGGTGGCATCTACTCCTTTCCCGGCCCTGGAAGATTGGCAAAGGGCATTAAAGGAGATTTGGGGGTTAGTTAAAAGGAATTTGGGAAAGGCTTTCCAGACTCAGAAGAAACAGGCGGATAAAAGGCGGTCTGTAGAGTGGAAGTTTTCCCCAGGGGACATGGTGTGGGTATCTACTCGGCATTTGGCATTGAAACAACCGTCACCTAAGTTGGGACCGAGATTTATAGGCCCATACCCGGTGTCCAGAAAGATTAATGATGTCACATATGTGATTGATCTCCCAGCCAGCATGAGAGGTGTGAGATCATTCCATGTTTCCGTGTTGAAGCCTGCAGTGCATGTGGATTCCTCTCCCCCCCCCCCCCACCCACACTGTGATGGTTGACGACCAACCTGAGTATGAAATCGAGAAGATCTTGGATTCTCGATTGGTGCAGAATTCTGTACAATACCTGGTCCATTAGAAGAGGTATGGTCTGGAGGAGAGAACTTGGGTGCCGGATTGTCACATGCATGCTGAAGATTAAAAGAAAGAGTTTCATGAGTTATACCCTGAGAAGCCAGGAAGGAAGTGTCCGGGGTCCACTCCTCAGGGGGGTGGGGTACTGTAATAGATAGCGGAGATACCGCCGCGGAGACAAGCGGCATGGCGGCTATCTCCGCGTATCAGCCGGCGGCCTTGGCCGCGCAGTTACATGCTGGTGATCTGCCTGGTCCTTCTATTGCACATAGATTGAGGGCTACGCGCGCGTGCGCCAGGCGACAGGACCTTTATGCGAATAGAAGGGGAGTCAGCTGATCTGCCCAGTCAGCTGACTCCAACAGTACTTCGGATTGGCTGAGTGGCTGGGGCGGCGCTGCAGAGCAACTTTGTACATATAGTACCAGACTGTCAGTTTCTCCGTGTCTGCTGTTGCGAATGCTAACGTGTTAGCGCTCAGACCTTAGTCAGATCCCAAAGTGTGCTAGAACCAGCCGGAGCTGGGGATCTACACTTAGCCAGATTCCTTTGATAGCTTAAAGTACTAAATACATTGTATTATCTGTTATGACCTTCTGCTTCCTTTGACTATTCTCCTGCTTACTGACTCTGTACTTCTGCCCATCTGATTCACGTTGCCGACTCAGCCTGCACTCGACATTGAATCAGCCTTCTGTCTTTGTACCTTATCTGTCCGTACGTTGCCTACTCTGCTTGTCTGACCACTTTGTCCTCTCCAGTAGTGTTGGGCGAACAGTGTTCGCCACTGTTCGGGTTCTGCAGAACATCACCCTGTTCGGGTGATGTTCGAGTTCGGCCGAACACCTGATGGTGCTCGGCCAAACCGGTCGGCCGCATGGCCGAACTAAGAGCGCATGGCCGAACGTTCCCCGAACGTTCGGCTAGCGCTGTGATTGGCCGAACGGGTCACGTGGTTTGGGCCCGAACGCGCTCTGATTGGCCAAACGGTCACGTGGTTCGGGTAAATAAATACCCGAACCACGTCATATCTCCGCCATTTGTCTGTGGGTTTAGCTTTGGGTAGGCAGGCAGGGTAGTTCGCTCTCCAGCCACGCTATCCAGGGTCCCCCCCAGTCATTGTGTGTCGCTGCTGGGAACAGTAGTACACCGCTTGCTCAGCCACACTATATATAGCATTGTTTACTGCCACTGTGTACCTCGCTCAGCCACACTATATATAGCATTGTTTACTGCCACTCTGTGTACACCGCTCAGCCAGACTATATAGCATTGTGTGTACTGCCACTGTGTACCTCGCTCAGCCACACTATATAGCATTGTGTGTACTGCCACTCTGTGTACACCGCTCAGCCAGACTATATAGCATTGTGTGTACTGCCACTCTGTGTACACGGCTCAGCCAGACTATATAACATTGTGTGTACTGCCACTCTGTGTACACCGCTCAGCCACACTATATAGCATTGTTTATTGCCACTCTGTGTACACCGCTCAGCCACACTATATAGCATTGTTTACTGCCACTGTGTACACCGCTCATCCACACTATATAGCATTGTTTATTGCCACTCTGTGTACACCGCTCAGCCACACTATATAGCATTGTGTGTACTGCGACTCTGTGTACACCGCTCAGCCAGACTATATAGCATTGTTTACTGCCACTCTGTGTACACGGCTCAGCCACACTATATAGCATTGTTTACTGCCACTGTGTACACCGCTCATCCACACTATATAGCATTGTTTATTGCCACTCTGTGTACACCGCTCAGCCACACTATATAGCATTGTGTGTACTGCGACTCTGTGTACACCGCTCAGCCAGACTATATAGCATTGTGTGTACTGCCACTCTGTGTACACCGCTCAGCCAGACTATATAGCATTGTGTGTACTGCCACTCTGTGTACACCGCTCAGCCAGACTATATAGCATTGTGTTTACTGCCACTCTGTGTACACCGCTCAGCCAGACTATATAGCATTGTGTTTACTGCCACTCTGTGTACACCGCTCAGCCACACTATATAGCATTGCGTACTCTGCCAGTCAGTGTGTATATTGCTGGGATCAGTAATACTCCACTCACCGCCAACCACTATATGAGCTCACCATGAGTTCCTCAGAGACCTCCGCTGTGAGCAGCACTCCCAACAACAGCAACAGCCAACGCCCCACGCAAGGTATAACATCCACCCCAGCGGCCAGTGGTCAGCAGCAGCCCTCCCCGGAGGAGAACGTTGTGTCCATCGGTCCGTCGCCATAGCGATTAATGAGGGCTGCCATTGAGGAGATGATGGGGCCTGATGTGGAGGAGGAGGTCTGGCTTAGGCCAGCATCCCAAGTTAATGTTGAGGACGATGAGGGGTCTGTGTCTGGGGATGTTGGGGTGGCAGAGGTGGTGGGTGGGTCAGACTCAGGAGAAGAGTTGTATGATGAGGATGATGATCGGGACCATCTGTATGTGCCTCAGAGTCCGACCCCGGAAAACATGTTGTATCGTGTGTTTAGGTACTAAAATCTGCGTTCCCAGTAGTGTTGGGCGAACAGTGTTCGCCACTGTTCGGGTTCTGCAGAACATCACCCCGTTCGGGGTGACTATATAGCAGACTATATAGCATTGTGTTTACTGCCACTCTGTGTACACGGCTCAGCCACACTATATAGCATTGTGTTTACTGCCACTCTGTGTCTGCTGGGAACAGTAGTACACCGCTCACCCGCCACTGTATAGCATTGTGCTCTGTGTCGCTGCTGGCAATAGTGGTACACCGCTCACCCACCACTGTATAGCATTTCTGTACTGCCACTGTACTGCTGCCAGTCAGCGTGTACTTTAAGGATAAGTGAAATGAGGAAGAAATCCGGTGAAAGAGGGAGGGGCAAAGGAAGAGGTGTTTCCCCTGACGGTTCACGTACAGGCCACAGGGGAGCACCCAAGAAAACCCACTCAATACCGCCCATGTTGTCCAGGACAACCACCCTCACAGATCCAAAAGAACAGGACCAGATAATTACTTGGATGACCTCTCAAGCGTCCAGCAGTGGGTTAAGCAGCACCAGCACATCACGCACGAGGTCCGAGTCCTCAGCCAGTTACAAGGAGCCAGTGGGCACAAAGCTGACACAACCGGCAGCGACACCACGCACACAACTGCCAGATAACCAGACGACGTTGAAGTGAGCTGCGCAGAGGTTGTTCTGGGGAGCTCTACTCCACGGCGGCAGCCCCCCACAATGACATATGACGAGTTTGAGGAGATGGAAGAGGAGGGTATGGACAATGTGGACATAGACCCAGATTTTGTTTGTGAACGAGAACATCGCCGTCGTAGCAGCAGCACAGATGAGTCTGTTGAAGAACCCACTGCTGCACGAGTTCGCCTTGTGCTACAAGGTAGGCGGCGCGCAATTTCAGGCACCACAAGCGTGGAAGTTCAAGTGAGAGGCAAAAGAGGCGCAAACAGAAATCGCCAGCAAGGCAGGTGCTCCAAAGGCTGGGCTTTCTTTGAAGACTGCACTGAGGATGTTACCATGGCGATTTGCAAGGTGTGCAAGACCCGCCTGAGCAGGGGGAAAAGTATTAACAACCTCTCCACCACCAGCATGAGCCGCCACATGCTATCCAAACATCCCACTCTGTGGGCAAACGCGGCAGGACAGGGTACCACCAGCAACACTGCCTCCCTTGGGTTCACCAGACTCACCACCAGACCCGCCTCAGCAGCAGCAGTAGCCCAGCCATTGCGTGGTTCACCGCATTCACAAACATCAGACGACGCTGACACTGTCACTTTCCGGAGTAGTGCTCTTGAGGTCTCCCAGTGTTCATCAAACACAACAACCAACAGCCCTTCGGTGTGCAGCCCTACGGTTCAGTTGTCTGTCTCGGAGATGTTTGAGCGCAAGAGGAAATTGCCAGCAAATGACCCCCGGGCCGTGGCAGTAACAGCCAGCATAGCCAAGCTTCTGGCCTGCGAAATGCTGCCATATCGAGTGGTGGAGACAAACAGCTTCAAGGGTATGATGTCAGTGGCCATCCCACGTTACGTGGTTCCCAGCCGCTACCACTTTGCGCGCTCTGCAGTGCCTGAGTTGCATGAGCACGTGGTCAGCAAAATAACCCGAAGCTTGAAGAATGCCGTTGCCTGCAAGGTTCACCTCACCACTGACACCTGGACGAGTGCGTTCGGCCAGGGTCGATACATCTCCCTTACCGCGCACTGGGTGAACCTTGTGGAGCCTGGCAGCGATTCCTTACCTGCTACGGCGCGGGTGTTGCCCACGCCGCAAACAGCTGCACCGCCGTCCCTCCCACTGGATAACAACAGCAGCACCTACCTCTCTGACTCCTTCTCCTCCAACGCATCTCAAAGCTGTACCTCATCCGGAAACGCGAACCCAGCACCAGCAGCAGTAGGATCGTGGAAGCAGTGCAGCACAGCTGTTGGCATGCGTCAGCAAGCGTTGCTGAAGCTGATCTGCCTTGGGGATAAGCAGCACACAGGGGAGGAAATTTGGAGGGGAATAAAGGAACAGACGGATTTGTGGCTGGCACCGATGGACCTGAAACCGGGCATGAAGCTAGACACCTGGCACGAACTGGCAATGTACGCAATAGAGGTGCTGGCTTGCCCGGCAGCCAGCGTTATGTCGGAACGCTGTTTCAGTGCTGCCGGAGGCATCGTCACAGATCGGCGTATCCGCCTCTCCACAGAAAATGCAGACCGTCTGACTCAAATTAAAATGAATCAATCCTGGATTGGAAACGACTACGCAACACTCCAGGACCCCAACCAAGTAACATGACCAATGAACCTCTCATCTGTATTACATTTATGACTGCATGGCGGCAAAAAGCATTGCTGCTATATCCGCACTCTTTTTGTCCTCATGCAAGGCCTGGGTTGTTGTGTCTCAAAAAGCATGGCCTTCTCCTCCTTCGCCAGCTCCTGTTCCATCACGTCTGCTGCTGCTGGGTTAGCGTTGCCGCGTGGTCCCTGTTTATTGAACCACTTATCTTTATTACATTTATGACTGCATGGCGGTACAAAGCATGCTATCCGCACGCTTCTTGTCCTCATGCAAGGCCTGGGTTGTTGTGTCTCAAAGCGTGGCCTTCTCCTCCTGCGCCTCCTCCTCCTGTTCCATCAAGTGTGCTGCTGCTGGTGCTGGGTTAGTGTTACCGGTCCCTTTTCCTGGAACCTCTTCTCTGTATTACATTTATGACTGCATGGCGAAAAAAAGCATGTTACCTGTGCAAAGAAACATGACATTTTCCACATTTAAAAGACAGTTTTTCCTTTGAAACTTTACAATCAATTTTCTCAAAAACTATAAGTTATTTTTCAAATATTTTTTTTCCTCTTGTACCCACTCCCAAGGTGCACATACCGGAACTAGTAAAAAAGGGCGCACAGGGATAGTGGACAAAAGGGCGCCGCCATAGACTGCAATGCAAAATATCGGCTATTCGGCGCCCGACAGGAAATAAGGGCGCACGAGAAATAGCGGTTACAGGGATCGTGTTAACAAAGGTTTTCGTTTACAGGATAAAGTTTATAACAAATATCGTTTACAAGTTCGTTTAAACTTTGTATTATACTTATTTTTTCGTTTGTAAATTTCGCTTATATGGGTTTTAACTATTTTTTCGTTTTTAAAATTGCGCTTATAAAACTATAACAACTAAAATTTCGTTTACACTTCTTTTATCATTTAAAATTCGTTTTCATATGTATAATGCTTAAATAACGTTTCTAAAGCTGATTGTATTAGAAATACATCGCTTATGGTATTAACTTTGTTTTTACACTTCTAATGCGTTGATTATAGTTACTAAAATATCGCTTTAAATATTACTGTTATTTTAAGATTTCTACGTGATTTTAAGGCTAGTTATTCTACTACAAATTACTGTTATTTTAAGATTTCTACGTTATTTTAAGGCTAGTTATTCTATTACAAATATATAAATTATTTTATTCATGTTATTTGGAGTGAAGTATTTTAAGGATTAAATATATTATTGTTTATATGTGTTTAGCGTGTTTGTGCAGTGGGGATGGTTAGGTTTAGGCATTACTAGAGGGTCTAGGGGTTAGGGATAGGTACAGGGAGGGTTAGGACCAGGGTGGTGGTTAGTTTTAGGCACCAACAGGGGGGTCTTAGGTTTAGGCACCAGAAGGGGAGTCTTAGGTTTAGGCACCAACAGGGGGGTCTTAGGTTTAGGCACCAACAGGGGGGTCTTAGGTTTAGGCACCAACAGGGGGGTCTTAGGTTTAGGCACCAACAGGGGGGTCTTAGGTTTAGGCACCAACAGGGGGGTCTTAGGTTTAGGCACCAACAGGGGGGTCTTAGGTTTAGGCACCAACAGGGGGGTCTTAGGTTTAGGCACCAACAGGGGGGTCTAGGGGTTAGGGATAGGTACAGGGAGGGCTCTGTATGAGAGTAAGGTAAGGTATAGTTATAGTACAATATATGTAATATATACAATTTATTACATTATGTGGATTTACACAAAGGGGGGGTCTAGGTGAGAGGGATAGGGATAAGGAGATATATCTGTGACTCTAAAGTTAGGTATAATTGTAGTAAAATAGCTGTAAAACCTACCATTCTAGTACTATGCTTAATACAAGTGTAAATATCGTTTTTTCTATAGACGCTATTTGACGTTTCATTTCAGAATTCGTTTACTGTTATAGACGGTATTTTGCCATTTATTTCATTTCCGTTTATTTTACGTATTTAGCACTAAATTATCGTTTATAACCTCTTAAACGAAAAATACGGTTTTGCATTCAAACTTCTAATTTCGGCTACACCCCGTGCCCTTTTTTCCAGGCGCCCTTTTTTGATATACGCGCACATACCCTGCTAATTTGGGGTATGTAGCATGTAAGGAAGCTTTACAAAGCACGAAAGTTCGGGTCCCCATTGACTTCCATTATGTTCGGAGTTCGGCGCGAACACCCGAACATCGCGGCGATGTTCGGCGAACGTTCGCGAACCCGAACATCTAGGTGTTCGCCCAACACTACTCTCCAGTGGGTTAGCCACTGGTGAGGGATCTATAGTATTCACCTATTCAGGTGAAGCTCCTTTGCAGCATTGTCTGTGACACCCGCTCCTCGGGTGTCCATTAGCTGCAGTACAGCCTGACTCACCTACTTCTCAGGTGATCCTAGACTGCAGTACTGTCTTAATCACCTGCTCTTCAGGTGATCATCCTTTGCAGCAATTGCCTGTGACACCTGCTCCTCAGGTGTCCATTGGCTGCAGTCTAGCCTGACTCGCCTGCTTCTCAGGTGATCCATTGGCTGCAGTCTAGCCTGACTCGCCTGCTTCTCAGGTGATCCTTGGCTGCAGTATAGTCTGAGGTCACCGCTCCTCGGGAGACCTTCTCATTACTGTTGCACCAAACACTACTCACACTGGTAGTCCTGTGTCTGGCTATACTAGTATTATTGGTGATTCTGCAGATCACCACATAATCAGGTATAGCATCTGTATTATTGGTGATACTGCAGATCACCAATAATCAGAAAATCTGTTTAGCTGACACCAATCGTTACATGGTGTTTCTGGCATTTAAAGGGCTTTGCTAATAACCTCTAAAGTCAGCGGGCATTTAATTTTCCCACGGTCAGAAGGAGAACTTTAAAATCGATTTTCTCAAAAACTATAAGGTCTTTTTGAAAAAAAATTACCTCTTATAGTCACTGTCCCCTCTACATACCCTGCAAATTTGGTGTTTCTAGCACGCTAAAGTCGGTGGATGTTCGCCAGCCATTAAAATCTATGGCGGTTCGCCCGGTCCGCCTGTTTGCGGACTTTGCGGACTTTTGCGAAAGTTTGTGTCCGTAGATCCAAAATCGGAGGTTTGCGACCTCTCTAAACCCTAATAAGGGAAGCCACCCTACTGACCACTAGTACCGACAAAATTGCACAAATCCACCAGATGTCATCGAATAAAAACTAAATACTTTATTGCCTGCTATAAACTGAGCCTTGTGCATACAGTGGTTTGCAAAAGTATTCGGCCCCCTTGAAGTTTTCCACATTTTGTCACATTACTGCCACAAACATAAAATCAGTTTTATAGGAATTCCATGTGAAAGACCAATACAAAGTGGTGTACATGTGAGAAGTGGAACGAAAATCATACATGATTCCAAACATTTTTTACAAATAAATAAATGCAAAGTGGGAAGAGTGGGAACAAGAGAAAAAAAAATCTTTCAAAAATACCTTGTAGTTTTTGAGAAAATGTATTTTAAAGTCGGCGGAAATTTGCACGAAAATCCACCTATTGCACTTATATTACGGATTTCCAAATTCTGATTTGGAAATGCAATTTCTGATCGGAAATGCGGAAATTGCATTTCTGCTGAATACGAACGAGCATCCCTACTGCTCAGTCTATTGCATTACAGCACACATACTGTTTCTACACTTTGAATGAAAACTGTGCCTGGAGCAATGGCTGAATAGTGTGTTAGATACACTAGCTTTTATTATTTTAATGTGCAAATTTTTCTTATGAAAAATTGATTTCATGTAAACCATTTGTAAATTTTGCATGGTATGCAGTTTTAAATGATTTTTTGCCTAAATTGCAAAAAAAAAAAAAAAAAGTTTGCACAAACAAGAATAGTCGGGAAATACGAGAAATAACAGGAACAAGTCAAAAAGAATTAAAAAAGACCTTGTATTTTCAAAAATTCAAAGAGAGGCGGCTCGCTGGATGCCCGAACTATTCTTGCTTCTCTCCCTCCTGCCACAAAAGCTGAAGACTCACAGACTGCAACGTACCAGCGACAGATGACATCATCTCTCCTTTGCAGCGCACCCAGTGTCCTCTCCGAGATGCTGCTGGGCTCGCTACAGAGGAGAGGTGATGTCAGGGGCAGAGCCACAAACAGCCAATCAGTTGTTTAATTTCTATGGGAATATACACATTATTGATACCAAGGACACCAAAGCTCATAAACTTGGTCATTGAGTGCGTGTCAAGGTCAGAAAAAGTGGGCAGAGCCAACAACTACATTTTTTACATGGGAAAATATAAACTGCAACCATTCTTACACTGTTAATGTCAGAGGCCTCAAAACCGGTAAGTCAGTCATTGGGTGACTGGGGTTCAAATTCTGAAAAGGAGGCAGGGCCACAAACAGCCCTATTTGTTTAATTTCAATGGCAAAATGCAAATTATTGATGCAAAGGACCCCAAAACTCATAAGCCTGGTCATTGAGTGACTGTATGTCAACGTTAGAAAAAGTGGGTGGAGCCAAAAACTATTTTTTTTTTACATTGGAAAATATAGACTGCAGCAATTCTTACACTGGCCGTTCTTAATGGCATGGTTCTCAAACTTGACACAATTGGCCACTGGGTTACTGGGATTAATATTCAGAAAAGTGGATGGTGGCGGGGTGGAGAGGGGAGTGCAGGCAGTGTAAAGAGTAAGGAGATTGGTAAAACTTCAAGTAGCCCATTTCATGTAACCAAAATTGGAAAATGTGGGGGTAAAAATATAAAGTGCATGGTAACCAAAGCTAGGAGCCTTGCAAATAAAATGGATGAACTAGAGTTCATTCTGATTGACAAAGGCTATGACATTGTGGGAATAACAGCTTGCGCTTGCTACTCCCTTGCAAAGTCTGCTGTACAATCTGTGACTGCAATCGTTCTCTGCACGATTTAATTGGTACGCTTGCTACTCCCTTGCAAAGTCTGCTGTACAATCTGTGACTGCAATCGTTCTCTGCACGATTTAATTGGTACGCTGCTGCATACATTGCTACTAAGATTGTTTAATATAAATTTAAGTAGTTCAGCAGTGTTAGTAAATTCCCATATTACATTTGTGAATCCTTTGTGTTCCGGCCCAGTGAGCAGTAATTATTTATTGCAGCAGTCCTGGTTTTTGGTAGCCACTCCCATCCTCAGCTGAACTGTTTTCCCAATTTCTAATTCAGAATCACTTCCAATTCAGCCATGGCAGCTACCATACCTATTTAAGCGCTGGAGCTTGGTCACTCGTGGCCTAGGTCACTTGTGCCATTTAATTCCTAAGTGCCATTTATTACAAAGTGCTTTACAACTTACCAAGAATTTACCAGGAATTCACCCAGGAATCCAAACAGGATTCAACAGCCACAGGACTCTGCTGGAAACAACTACTCTGCATCCACAACTGCCTCCAATGCTGTTGCTAAAAATGCCACTGCTGGACATATGTTGCACAGCCAAGTAGACTCTGCTTCTTTACACAGGTTTGCTTGCACTAACTGCATACTCATTTAAACTGTTTAGTGGTTGGAAACTTCCTGGTTATAATCAGAGACCATTACCATGTTTACTGCACTTTTTCTTATGTTCTGCCTGTCTGCAAACATCTACAAGTTGCATTGCTACATACATCCTCCCAATGTACCACACTCCATATTCATTTCACCTGCTCTGCTTTCCTCACCTTACTCAGCTTCTCATGAGCTGTTAGCTCTCCTGAAATCTCTCTCTCCCTCCAGCAGCTCAAAAACTTCACAAACATTTAAATCCCATTCACATTTGCTTACTCTCTCCCTCCTACTCTTACTTGCAGCTGGTGATATATCACCCAATCCTGGGCCACAGCCTGCTGCCAGACATGCATCCCCTGCTGACCTGCTTCATACACTTCACAGCCCTCTGTCCACAAATAACCTCAACACCCATCCTCGCTCCAACCTTATTTCCATCCATCCCACCCACAAACACATACTCCCCCTACCCTGCGGTCTCTGGAATGCCAGATCCGTCCGCAACAAACGTACAGCAGTCCACGACCTCTTCCTCTCCAAATCCCTCACCATCCTCGCACTCACTGAGACATGGCTCACCACCTCGGACTCTGCCGCAGAGGCTGCCCTCTCCTACGGGGGGCTTCACCTCAGTCATACCCCCAGACCAGACAACAGGACCGGGGGAGGGGTGGGTCTGCTCCTCTCCCCATCCTGCACCTTCCGTGTCCTCACACCACCTACCTCTCTACAATTCACATCATTTGAGGCCCACACCATCCGCCTCTACCACCCCCTCCCTGCCACTGTTGCGGTCTTATACCGCCCTCCGGGCTCCACCCCACAATTTCTCGATGACCTTGCCTCCTGGCTCCCTCACATCCTCTCCTCTGACCTCCCCACCATCATCCTTGGGGATTTCAATATTCCCATCGATGAAGCCCAGAGCTCCGCTGTGACCCGGCTACTCACCATTGCCAACTCACTTGGACTAGTACAACACGCCAACACCCCCACTCACACTGCAGGTCACACTCTCGACCTTATATTCACTAAATCCACCACCATTGCAGACCTTGACATAGCACCCTTTCCACCCTCTGACCATCACCTTCTCACCTTCAACCTCCTCACGGAAGGCACCTCCAAATTAGCCACCCACCCACCTGGTCGATGGCAGCGAGACCTACGCAAGCTCAACCCTAGTGTCCTTGCTGACCCCCTCCATGCCCTCTCCTCCACTCTCCCCACCCTAACCTGTCCTAATCTTGCTGCAGCTCAGTATCGCCAAACTCTCTCATCAGCCCTAGAGAAAGCTGCTCCACCAATATTTCGCCGCAACCGACCCCCTAACCCCCAGCCCTGGCGCACTACCCATACTCGCAACCTCCAGAGGAAAACACGCGCCACTGAACGGAAATGGAGAAAAACTAGACTTAACCAGGATTTCCTACAGTACAAGACCAACCTGCTGCAGTTCCACACTGCCCTTGCTCATGCGAAGCAGGAATACTTTAGCAAGCTCATCGGAGCACAAGTTTCCAACCCTCGGCGTCTTTTTGCCACCTTCAACTCCCTGCTTAAACCCACCCCCCCACCCTCCGTTTCCTCTCTCTCTGCCACAGATTTAGCCACCCACTTCACCAACAAAATTGTCTCCATCCGCCAGGAAATATCCAATCTCCAATCTTCACCTCCCACCCCCTCCCAACCAGCTCCTCCTCCACCCTATCCTCCCCTCACATCCTTCACTCCTACTACCACCGAGGAAGTCAACCACCTACTGCAGACTACCCATACCACTACTTCCCCCCTTGACCCCATCCCTTCTGATTTACTCCAGCCTCACTTCACGGAATTGGCCCCAGTCCTCACTACCCTGTTCAACCTCTCCCTATCCACAGGCACCTTCCCCTCAGACTTCAAGCAGGCCACTGTACTACCCCTGCTCAAGAAACCCTCACTCGACCCCTCGCTACCCTCCAACTACCGTCCTATCTCCCTCCTCCCCTTTGCCTCAAAACTCCTTGAGCGTCTGGTTCACAAACGCCTGACCCAGTACCTCAATGCCAACTCACTGCTAGACCCACTCCAATCTGGATTTCGGCCTGCCCACTCAACCGAAACTGCTCTCACCAAAGTGGTCAACGACCTTGCCTTAGCTAAAGCTGAAGGTAAATACTCCATTCTCCTCCTCCTTGACCTGTCAGCAGCTTTTGACACAGTAGATCATCCCCTACTCCTCCAGTCCCTCCAGTCCTTGGGCATTCACGATCTCGCCCTGTCCTGGCTTTCATCCTACCTCTCCAACCGATCCTTCACGACCGCCTTCAACGAGTCCTCGTCCACCCCCAACCACCTCTCGGTGGGAGTCCCCCAAGGTTCGGTCCTTGGCCCCCTACTGTTCACCCTATACACATCCTCCATTGGCAAGGTTATCTCCTCCATGGGTTTTAACTATCATCTGTATGCAGATGACACCCAGATCTACCTCCACACCCCTGACATATCCACCACTACCATGGACAAGGTCTCCTCCTGCCTATCAGCCATCTCCTCCTGGATGTCCGCTAGGTTCCTGAAACTAAATCTAGACAAAACGGAATTTATGATCTTCCCACCCCGGCCATCCACGAACCTCCCAGATGTGCATGTCACTGTTAACCACACTACCATTCGCCCTACCTCTCAAGCCCGCTGTCTGGGTGTCACCCTGGACTCCGCACTCTCCTTCACTTCCCACATCCAAAACCTCACAAAGTCCTGCAACTTCCACCTTCGTATCATCTGTAAGATTTGCCCTTTCCTGACCTCTGCCACCACCAAACTCCTCATCCATGCCCTCATAATTTCCCGCCTTGACTACTGCAATGCCCTGCTTTCTGGTCTCCCTATGACCCGAACAGCCCCACTGCAGTCCATCATGAATGCGGCAGCCAGAATTATCCATTGCTCCCATCGCTCCACCACGGCAGATCCCCTCCTAGAATCCCTCCACTGGCTTCCTATCCAGTCCAGAATCAGATTCAAGATACTGTGCCTGACCTACAAATCTGTCCACAAAACCTGTCCAACCTACATTTCCGATCTTACTCAGAGGTACACACCTAGCCGCTCACTCCGCTCTTCCAAAGAACTTCGCCTAACCACCCCCCGCATCACCCAGTCCCACGCACGCCTCCAGGACTTCTCAAGAGCTGCTCCAACACTATGGAACTCCCTACCTCCACCCATTAGGGCAGCCCCCTCCTTCAACATCTTCAAGAAAGCCCTCAAAACTCACCTTTTCACTCTGGCCTACTACCCCTCACAAGTGCTCTAAACCTACAGCTGAACTCTGGTCCCCTACCATTCGTGTCCTTACCTCTCCCTCTAGATTGTAAGCCTTTGGGCAGGGTCCTCCTCCTCCTTTTGTGTCCTACCTGATCATGCACCTCCATTACTGTGAACCCATGATATGCATCTGAGTGAACCTAACTTGCCTAATCTCCATGCTCCATCCAGTGACTGACTAAGCATTACCTGGTACTCATACTATGGTGTGTGATCTGGTTTTCTTGTATCCTGTATTGTCATATTGCTGTATGTCACCCCTAAATATTGTCTGTAACCTAAATTAATGTTCAGCGCTGCGTAATATGTTGGCGCTTTATAAATACAATAAATAAATAAATAAATAAATAAATAACAGAGACATGGATGGATGAAAGCCATGACTGGATAGCGAATTTAGAGGGATACAATGTGTTTAGGAAGGATAGAGCAGGGAAAAAAGTTGGAGGGGTTTGTCTATTTGTTAAGAACTCTTTTACAGCTGTCATGAACGATGAGATGGATGAAGATTGTGGGTAAACAGTGGGAGATGATAAGCGGGACACGAGCGGCGCACTGACGTGGTAAGAGGGACACTCTGACCCCTCACCAGGAAGCTGTAAGCGAACCATGTGATGCGGCGGCGGCCCCTTTGATGTGGGATTCCTGCCGGATAGTTGTTGGGGAGCCCGGATGCAATAGTGATTTGCCTGCCTGTTTGCCGGGGGATGGAGGAGAAGAGAAGGCTGGATATTGGAGCGATCAGGATCTGGTGCGACTGACCAGATAGCCTGCAACTTTAAGTTGGTGAGCATGCTGTGGTGGTCGCTGGAGAGGGGAGAGGAGGAGATCGGCAGACAGTTTGTGGGATCTGGTGCGACTGGCCAGAAGCCTATTTAAAGAAATGGCACATGGGAGGGTGAAAGGAAAGAGTGACATCAGCTCTCAGACTGTGTATATACGCGGTTTTATTGAGGTGAAATCTAAGGAGCCTGTCGGAGTTGGAGAGGGGATGGAAGAGACTCCTGCTGATCTTCCTGGAGATGGTGATAATCTTGGAGCAGAATGTGTATCTGTTAACGGTCCTGCAGGGAAAAGGAAAACTTTGGCTGGGGCTGAGTTGGAGGAGGAGGAGGAAGATTGGCGTGAGCGGGTGATATCTTTGCCAACTTTGTCTGAAATGGTGTGCTTGATTGAGCAATTGGAAAGATTGTTTCATAAGGAAATGATGGATATTAAAAATGAGGTGGTACATATTGGTCAGAGAGTGGCGGCGATGAAGGCTAGGGAGGAGGAGATGGAACAGATTGTGACTGATTTGTCTACTAGAGTTAGTTTACAAGATAAGAAATTTGATGAACTGTTGTCTCAATTGGACGATTATGAAAACTGGAATCGCAGGCAAAATATTACAATTAAATGACTTTTGGAAAATGTTAATGCAATTGATCTAAAAGATACAGTTTTGAAGATTTTCAGCATTCTCCTGAAAAGTGACAGACTAATTGAGATTGATAGAGTGCACAGATCTCGGGGTCCTAAAAAATCGGATTCTAAAAATCCAATAGATGTGATTTGCAGACTTTTGTGTTTTTCTGTCAGGGAAGAGATTATGTTTAAAGCCAGACAAAATGGTTTGATTAATTTAGATGACAGTGTTATTGACTTGTATGCGGATCTGTCCTGGAGAACTTTATCGATCAGAAGGACAGTGAAACCTCTGTTGGAGGAGCTGAGTAAAGCGGGAGCAAAGTATAAATGGGGTTTCCCGTTTAGTTTAAATGCAAGTTTGAATGGAAAATCTGTAGTTTTGAGGTCTAAGGACGATTTTTTTTTTTAAAAGCTTTGTGATACTTTGATGATTCCGATGGTGGACTTTGAGGACTGGAGAAGTGCTGGTCTTAATGTCTCTTTCCCACAACAAGATAGGTTGCAGAAGAAAAATAATAAGTTCTTTTTTCCTGCATTAAAGTATAATTTAATATTTTTTTGGTTTAATTAGGGGAAGTTAATGTGATGAAAAATTATCCTGGTGGTGGGGACTGGTGATGGGGGGTTGCTGCTGGGTCTTCTCAGATTTCTCTAGGGCGATTTCTCTATGGGGTTGGAGACTGGGAGAACGGGGATCTCTGGTGGGTTCCTGAGAGCATAAATTGTTGTTGCTTTTTGCTTGTGTTTTTTCTGTGTTTCTTTTGTATTTTTTTTCTTTTTTTTATATTATGCTTTTTTTTCCCTTCTACTCTCCTCAGAATAGATAATGGATTGTGGATTAGAACAGGGCTTTTCAACCTTTTCAGAAATTGTACCACTTTTATCGCATAGAAATCTTCAAGTACCACCAGTGATTTCGCAAGGTGTCAACAACTCAATAAGTGAAAAAAATGATAAAGTATTTACACTTATTATTATTATTTACTGTATTTATAAAGTGCCAACATATTACTGGCCAATAATTAGGGATACATACAGTGTTAACCAATATTACACTTAATGGGAAATTTGTGCCTGACATTAATCTTTGCAGTTGTGGCTGCAGAATACACACTGATAGAATCAAGTCAGATTCCAGCTGAAGACCTACCTTTCTTTAGTTTTTATACATGTCAATGAAAAAAACTCCTTCTCACACATGTGGAACCAAATGGCAGTAAAGCTTTCCTCCCACTTCTGGGTGCAAATCTCTCTCTAACCAGATTCAATTAAAGATAAACCTGTCTCTGTCGAATCTGCCCACAATCTTCTGATGTATGGCTGCCTTAAGAAGTTCACCATTCAATGAATATCTAAATAGAGCAAACCCCCCCCCCCCACCCCCCCTCTGTTGTGCAGAGCAGTCACCCATCCTAGCACCGCATATGTAAGCTCTGATAAAGATGATAGTGGTAGTGAAAAAAAAAAATAATAAAAATCTATGTGTCATTACTAACTTCCTTCTGCCTACTAAAGGGGATCGCAAAAAAGTCAAACTTTGAGGGTTCCTTTAACAGTTTGTTTTTGGGATGTGGGAGGAAATTGGAGTGAACGCAGGAAACCAACACAGACACAGGGAGAACATACAAACTCTGTGCAGATAGAGTCCTGGCTGGGATTCAAATCAGTGACTCAGTGCATAACCACCACATTGAACTGTATTCCATCCATACACATATATATGCACGTGCATGCATGGTTTTACTACACCAAGTGCTGGATATATGCTGTACCAAAGTAAAAAAAACAAGGGTGCTAGCTAGTGATTAGTTCAGGTAATATCAAATGAAAAAAATATGTAGCAAGAACTATCAAAAATATTGAGGCAGGAGACACACACACTGTACACACACACACACACACACACACACTTACAATCTGAGGGGCAATAGTAAAAAAAAAAGCAGATCACACACACATAGGGATTTCTAAGGGGGGATTCCTGAAAGGTCTCTCGGCAAGTTGCGCACTACTACGCATGCACTGGCGCTGCATTTGCCCACAAACTACACACGATGCACTGTGTTTGCCTGCAAAATACACAGGGTGTCCCCTCAGTCGAGGTTTTCATCTCCCATATATCCCAATATACATTATCCCCAATATACACCCCTATGTACATATCTTTTCACAGTGCATATGCCCTGCAACTTCATACCGCAGTGCACTGACTACACGGTAGATTCTAAAGCCCTAATCTAGAACTAGGTCACAGAATAAGAATTGTTTGTATAAACATGGTGGAACACTGATCATGGTTGTTTTTTGGATTTCCCTTGGAATCGGGTCCAACCGGGAATATAATTATGCATTTTGTAAAATTTCCCAAACATACTAACATGCCCAAATATAGAAATTGTTCTCCATTACCTTGCAGACTTCCTCGATGTCAGGGCACTCATGAACAAGCCCCTACTGACGATATGGCAATAGGCTAACCAGAGAAAGGAAGGAACACTCCTGGTGACCTCGCTGCTCTCCTCCTATTGCTCTCCCTCACTTTTCCTTATCTTCCTGCAGCCCCCCTCCCAGACACTTTTTTTCAGGGCCTAAATGTCCCCAGGGGAGGACTGGGACCTTTAGGCCTGGGGGGAAAACACAAACTAGAGGCCCTTTATCATGGCAGCCCTAGCCCAAATGACATCACACATGCTCCTCACTTTGTATATGCCAGTAGTCACATGGGGCACCCATGCGGAAATATAGCAAGAACACTTGAAGGACAGTGTGACACACTTATGTCCTTCCCTTCACCACCATCTCTACTAATCCCTCAAATATGTCCCTCTCCCATCTCTGATATCCCCCTCCCCCTTTACCAGACCACCATCTACCTCTGTCAGATAACTTCACTATAGTATGAAACCCTACAGGCCACATACATACTCAGTACTGACAGGTGGAAAAACCATTCTGATTCAATCGTAGTGAAAGAATCTGTCAGTAACAATTGATGCATGTATGGCCAGCTTCAGGTTAGGATAACTAATAAGACTGGAGATAGGAGAGAGAAGGCGAAGCAGTTGGTTAGAAACTAGGAGCTCCATAGCAGCAATAATATGCTGCGCGGGTGTGTAAGGTAATTTGGGGCTCCGGTGATCGACCTTGAATTACATCTCCCTCCGAGTTGCAATGAGTCGGAGGGGGTATAGTATTTAACGCCACCGGGGAGTCTAGCGGCAGCAGGGAGAGCTCACCCTGCTCTGAACTCACCAGCAGCGTACTATTACTTATGTGGAGGAACAGTGAGGAGAGAGGGGAGAAAAGCTGAGAGGGAAGAAGATATTTGCCTCACCAGGATTATTATTATTATTATTTAGTATTTATATAGCGCTGACATATTACGCAGCGCTGTACAGTGTGATATGATATATATATATATTGTCTTGTCACACGTTTATTTAGAATAAATAAATTTATTACACGTTTATTTAGATTTCCTGTATGACAAGAAGACACAGACAGCCAGCACTAGGGAAAGAGGGAATTAAAGGTGAATGAGGGAAGGCTGGTGCACTGCACACCAAGTGTTTCTGAGCATTTTTCAAATCGACAATGATTTGAAAAGCGCTTGGCTAATGTTACTCTATGAGGGTGTCCCCAGAGCAGGGTTGTGATTTTTCCAATATCGTAAACACGCTGCATGTAGCATTTTTGGGGTGAGCGATTCATTCACAAATCACTCTGAAAATTGCATCACAAAATCGCACTCGCAGATTGCTAGTGATTGCTATTGCAATTTTGGCGAGCACTAGCCCAGAGAAAGGAGTGGAGAGACTGAGAATAGCCGGAGATGGAGCAGAGAGGTTATGTGTATTCCAGTTCCACATCAAACAGAGGCTACTTGACTGTAATAGGACTGCTGTCCCTGCCAGTCTCTCACACAAGCTGCCAGCACCCCTTCTGGAGTCTAGGGACTGTCAAAAACTTTTCAAACTGTTTAACACCTTATCCACACATGCAGTCATTATAACAATGAGGAGAGACCAGACAAATGTTTTCCCATAGACCCTCAAGGCAAGCTCTGCATCATGCTGTGTATATTTACCAGCTTGTCCCTTCTCTAATTGCTCTGTAATTGCACTTTTATCAGCCAGGCTAGTACTTCACATTGTCTTAACAATCCTGAATTCAACAGGCACTGGACTGGCCCTAAATCACTTTTCCCTTTTATCTCCCTACAATCAGCAGACACTATCTTTTCATCTCCCCAGAGCGTACCACCTGGCCAGAGTCAAAGTTCCACAAGTGGTACGGGTACCATAGGTTGAAAAGCACTGGTTAGATGTCTCAGGGGGGTGATAGTTTAAGGATTCTCTCCTACAATGTTAAGGGTTTAAGGTCTCCTATTAAGAGAGGAAAGTTATGGATGGAGTTACACAGGATTAAGCCTCAGATTCTGTTTCTGCAGGAGACTCATTTTTGTGGGGATAGAATGCTGAGTATGCCATTGTCTATGTTTGCCACACGGGGAGGCATCATGTGACCAAAACACTTGGCCACAACCTAAGGACGTGGAGCGCAGACACCGCAGTGACACGCAGATGGTAAAGCGTGCACTGCGTACCCGCCCCCACACGTCCCAAGTCAGATGCCGCCCTGTGCGGCGTAACCATGGCAACGCCCAACCAAGTGAGAAGCGTGACCCCGGGAGACCATGTAAACACACCAAGCACACACTGAATCAAAGGACCAGGGCAAAGAGGCGGAACATAATATTATATACATGTTAGATTACTAAACTAGCCGCAAGAAAAGTTGTGAATGTAAATATAAAGTAAGCCAAAAGTGTCTGCAACAGTCCACACATCACACCCATAGGGCGAAGCAAGCCGTAGCGGACAACATATAGATAAATCAATGCTACTTCAATTTGAGGATATCTAAATCAAAAAGCTATGGATAAACAGATCACAGAACCATATTGAGTGTCACAATTGTAGCAGCCTTTTATGTAATATCTTTTTCCTGTATGTGGATGGACAAAATATGGGTGGGCTGGGCCACGTTCGACCTTAGATGATTTTGTGCTGTATTTACATCAACAATGTGAAGCAATTCGATTGACGGTTCACTGTGATTCTACTCAAATCAATTTTCTTGACACTATGGTTTCCCTAATGGGTGGGAGACTTCATACTGATTTATATGTGAAACCCACAGACCGCAATGCAATTTTAACATACGATAGTTTCCATCCTATCAATACCAGACGAGCAATCCCTAAGAGCCAATTTTTGCGAGTTGGTCGGATAGTGGGTAATGAGAACTTACGAAAACAGAGATTTGATGAGATTGCTAACAAATTTTTGGCTAGACAGTATCCTTTTGACTTGGTTGACAGTGCACGCAGGGAGGCAGTGGAACCCTCCAAACGCCCCAGAGGGAGAAGAGTCGTTGGCAACCGTTTGCCATTTGTGTCACAATTTAATGTATGGTCAGACTCTAAAGGAAAAATCATTAAAAAAACACTGGCATATCTTGTCCGACTCCTTTTCATCAGTTGGGGAATTTCAAAATTTACCTTTACTGTCATACAGACGAGCTCCTACTCTGCGTGACAGGCTTGTACATGCAGAGATGCGAACTTTGGTGAGACCTCCGGAAATTACGAATAGGAGGGGTACATATCCCTGTCTAAACTGCGTGCATTGCCATTCAGTAATTAGAAGTCCATGTTTTGTCCATCCACATACAGGAAAAAGATATTACATAAAAGGCTGTTACAATTGTGACACTCAATATGTCATATATCTTCTCAAGTGCCCCTGTGGGTTGATTTATATTGGCCAAACTACTAACAAATTTAAAGTCAGATTGTCTGCACACAAGTCCGCTATCCACACTAGGGCTATGAAGCAATCTGTGGCGGCTCATTTTATTAAGTGTGGGCATCAGATCAGTCAGTTGAGGTATCAGATCATTGAGGGTATTCCACCTATGTGTAGAGGTGGTAGTAGATTGAAAAGGCTCCTGTACAGGGAGGCATTTGGATTGAAACCCTTGATTGTTTAGAACCCAGAGGATTGAACCGTGAATATGATCTCATGCCTCTCCTGTGATCTGTTTATCCATAGCTTTTTGATTTATATATCCTCAAATTGAAGTAGCATTGATTTATCTATATGTTGTCCGCTACGGCTTGCTTCGCCCTATGGGTGTGATGTGTGGACTGTTGCAGACACTTTTGGCTTACTTTATATTTACATTCACAACTTTTCTTGTGGCTAGTTTAGTAATCTAACATGTATATAATATTATGTTCCGCCTCTTTGCCCTGGTCCTTTGATTCAGTGTGTGCTTGGTGTGTTTACATGGTCTCCCGGGGTCACGCTTCTCGCTTGGTTGGGCGTTGCCATGGTTACGCCGCACAGGGCGGCATCTGACTTGGGACGTGTGGGGGCGGGTACGCAGTGCACGCTTTACCATCTGCGTGTCACTGCGGTGTCTGCGCTCCACGTCCTTAGGTTGTGGCCAAGTGTTTTGGTCACATGATGCCTCCCTGTGTGGCGGACCAATGCCGCTGCTCCTCTCCTCCTTTGGGGGCGGGGTGTGGTGCGCAGAAGGTGGCGTCTAACTTGGCGTGGAGTTTGATCTTGCCAGTACCGTCTATTCACACAGGTCAGTAGCTCTCATTTCCCATTGGCTCCCTTGTATCTAGAGAAGTTCTCCACAGGGTCCGTACGTGATCTTTGAGATATGATTGGCTGGCTGCTTGTTCCAGCCTAAGATTGGTTAATTTGAATTTAGTGGGGGGTATATATTGTGATGAGTTTTGTGAACACACTAGACTGTTACTTACTTGATAAAGGGGCTATGCCCCGAAACGTTGTATTAATTATGATGGTTCTGGATCTATGAGCTATCAATAAAAGAGCATTAAGTACATTTGGATGGTGCCGGCTGCATGCTTTTCTTCTTGAAGATCCGCTTGGTGACCGGATAGCCTGGCACATCCTATTTGATTACTGGACGGTGTGCTGCCTCTTTCCTTGCTACCACCTATGAGCAGATTTTTCAATTCCCTTAAAGAGGGTAAAGTGTTGCCCAGGGATGTGCTGAAGGCACACATAACTGTTATTCATAAGAATGGAAAAGATACGGCCTTGTGTCAAAGCTATGGGCCTATATCATTGTTGAATCTGGACATTAAGGTTTTTGCGAAAATGTTAGTACCCTAGAAAGAATTAAGCCGTGGTTGGGGTCAGTAATTAAAGAGGATCCGGTAGGGTTTGTGCCAGGGAAGGAAGCGAGGGATAATGTGGCTAAGGAGATGGCACTGTTTAGGTGGTCTTCAGTGAGAGGGGGTTCCTGTGATGGTTTTGTCGACGGATGCAGAGAAGGCATTTGAAAATTATAATTTAAATTTTATTATGTCTACTTTAAAATTTGTGGGATTAGGAGATAATATGCTAAAATGGGTTAATGCGCTGTATTCTAATCTGACCACAAGACTTAGTGCGAATAAGGCCCTGTCAGATGCCTTCTCCCTGTCTAATGGGACGAGGCAGGGATGTCCCATGTCACCTTTTATATTTATTTGACTTTAGAAGTTTTTTTGTGTACTGTTAGGGGGTCTGCGAACATTCATGGGGTAAAGGTTGGGGAGGAGGAGTAAAAGATGTCGGCTTTTGCTGACGATTTTTTATTTTATATATCGGAGCTATTGGTGTCTTTGCCTGATTTGATTAAGGAAATTGAGAGGTATGGCACTTTTTCAAATTTTAAGATCAATGTGTCTAAATCTGAGGCGCTTAATGTGTGACGTCAATGGTTTTGAATTTAGTTAAGAGTTATTTTCCGTTCCCCTTTAGAAATGATGCAATTAGATATTTGGGTATAATGTTGCCTAATGATTTGTCAAAATTGTACTCTCTTAATTATTTACCATTGCTTAATTCAATTAAAAAAGATTTGGAAGGGTGGGGTGGAAAGAGATTCTCGTGGTTTGGGTGTATAGACATCATTAAGATGAATGTTCTGCCTAGATAAGTGTTTTGTATTTCCAGGATTCCAGTTTGTGTGCCTGCAGCTCAGGGACGAGCAGAAACTACGCCAGTGCAAATTTACGCATCGTAATTCGCATCTATGCATCGTAGTTCGTAGGCGAAGTTTCAAAACTCCGCTTACAGATTTACTCGTAGCAAAGTACCGCTACGCGTAGCTTACGCCCGCTACGCGTAGTTAACATTTGTGTTGCGAAGTATACTGCGAATGCGTTACTCGCGTCTAATTTTCTGCATATGAATGTATGCTTACAAAATTACGCATTAGAAAGGGTAATGTACGCATATCCCGGTATGAGCATTAAAAGAAGAAAGCGTCCGCATACACTATGCTTCGCACTATTATGCGTAATTGCATTTTTTATTGCGTAGTCTACGAAATGCATACGAAGCGAATATTTGATTTCGAAGCCATAGTTTGGCAAAGCATAATTGCGTAAAACTATGCGTAGTTCCAGCGTAACGAAAGTGGCTGACTACGACCATCTCTGCTGCAGCTTTTTTTAAGTCACTGAAATCAATTTTTATAAGTTTTGTCTGGCAGGGGAGATCTCCAAGACTAGCATATGGAATCTTGGCTCGTCCTAAAGAGAAAGGGGGACTGGGGCTTCCTGATTTAAGGTTATATTATAGAGCTTGTGTTTTGGTAAGACTCTTTGATTGGACGTATGGGGGAAGAGTGAAAAGTTGGGTCAATATCGAAAAGAATGTGGTTGGAATAGATTTGGCAAAGGCTTTTTGGCTCCAAGGGATATTTAGAGAGTTACCAAAATTGACTCCCTCTTGGATTAGGAATGTATTTAAGGTATGGGATGTGATTAATAAAAAGTGGGGTTTGTCTGAGGGAGTAGATACTCCATATATTTTAAGAACCTATACGTTGGTTGCTACGCTCCCATGGATTTCACCTTTGGAAGCTCTTACCTCATTGGAAACTCTTACCTCATCCCCCCTGTACATACTCGGCCGCAGTATGTGCTGAGTACGGATGCCACACACATATCGCTGCTACCTGCAGACTGCTTTTCAGCTGAGCTTGCAATGCTCTTACTCATTTTAGTTTTTACTTACCTAGAACTTCATTGATCGCAACCAGCTCTGCTAGAAGTCCTGTTTGTTGTTCCCTCTGACCCATGTTTGCCACGCTACTACCTCTATACTTGCCCAAAAAATGGCTACCTCCCTGTACAAAGGTGTGCTTTGCACTTTAACTACACAGGGTTCAGGGCTACGCATGCCAGCTTCATATGCCTGCATGAGAATCACTGAATGCCCACTAGGTAGGTAGTCCTATGGCAAACATTCTACTGATACACTCACTGTCACTCTGTAAATGTCAATTCCTTGCTTCTTTGTAATTGCCCCTTGAACTGCTTTCAGTTCTGTTCTTTATGTTAAACTTGATAGGAGCTGGAGAAAAATATATTTGTCCAATCAGTGGACGAGGAAAAACACACAAACAGCCCAGCATGAACCTGTTTGTCAATATCTGGTCCTGCCCACGACAAAACCCCCCAAAAAAGTTTACCGCTCTGCAGCCGCGGCAACGGACACCTGGATTGGTCAACTCCTTTTTGTATTTTTTTTTCCACCTCCGGTACACCCTTATGTACTGTGCCCCCTTTCTCTGTTGGGAACTCATGTTGCACCACTGTTTAAAGGTGCATCACTTTAAGTTAACCATAAGTAATCCTGTCCAGATACCACCCAGATCCGCTCTTGCAAATCATTCCCCTGGAAATATCTGACATCTATGTGTCTCCATGTACCTTGTTTGAAAACACTTCCTATGACCTCAGTAACTATGATTGTCTCATAGCAACTGCTTGTTTCACATATTCTGGCATTCTTTTTTCCCCGTGCCCGGACTCTGGGAAAATAATCTGGAAGCAGATACCCAGTAGAATATCTTTGTCCCCTCTATGGATCCCCCGGTCAGCTGCTCCGTGCAAGGTGCCCGTTTGCACAGCCCTGATAAGGATCCCTGGCCCCCTCCCTTGCTGACATGACTCTAGCTTGCCAGCTTCTACAAGCATTGAGGGCGTGACTTTTCTTGGGCTCTTCCAGCACCCCCCCTTTCCCTACCTACGGGAACTTCATACGTCACGAATGTTGGGGCGGCCCTTCCCTGAGCTAGGTCACTATCTTGGACACTGGAAACTGCCAGACATTGATCCTAATACAAACAAAACTTTGAAAAAAAACAATACGAACACATTGACATTTTTAAAACATGATTTACCCTTCAGGACATCTTACAACCCATGCAGCATTCAGACACACAAATCCTGCCTCTTCAAACTTTGCTCAAACTCTCGGACAGATACACATGTAATTCTGTGTACAGAACTCTGTGACAGACAAAAAAAAAAAAAAAAAAAAAAGCACACTCCCCCTGTTATGCTCTCACCCCCCTGACATACCAAAATGTCATTTCTCGTGCGGGGTGTCAAAACACAATAACAAAAAACAGCCACTCAGAAAAAAACGAATGATCCATCCATCCCCCTGGAGAATGGGACAGACACGTGCAGCTACACCATACCGCAATACTCTCCAGTCTCCACACATACAGTAGAAAGCCAAAAAAAAAACCCTGCTATGCCTTTTTTAAGGAAAGACAGCAGATCCCAAATACGTGCAAATACGTGCAAACTGAAATTATTCACCCTTGGCTTGGAAACCACACATAACTTAAACTGCAAACTTCCTATGCACTAACTTAACCATAACACTGCCTTCTCGGCTTACTACACAGAAAAAAAAACTTTAAATCACAAGAAATATGCCTTTTCACACAAATCACACGTGTGCTGCTCCAATCCCCCCCCTCCTCCACTCTCGGGGTGGGGTTGAGGGTTCCTCACTTTCTGCTTTGCGGCGAACAAACCAAACACTGCCAAACACCACACAGAATGCATTATCAAAACTTATTGTATATCACCCAGGGGCGTAGCAATCGCCATAGCAATCATAGCCATTGCTATGAGGCCCGCCCGAGCCCTACGTCACAGGGGGCCCGCAGCAGTGTTGCCAACTAAGTGCTGTGCAGTGTTTGGCAGAGGGGCGGAACTTACCTCCATCTCGCTCCAGCGCCGGAAGTTCTGATCTGGTGCTGCTGCTCTGGTCTGGATCAGACCAGACTAGCGGCAAATCATCTCGCGTCTGCAACGAGACGCAGGTAAGTTCCGCCCACTGCCAGCCACTGCACAACACTTCGTTCTGGAGGGAAGAGCGATGGAGGGAGAGCCCCAAGGTGAGGGAAGGGGGGGAGATGACCCCCCTTCCCCGCTGATCCCACAGCTCTTATCTCATATACTGGGGACATATACCCCTGGCTACATATACTGGGGACATATATCCCTGGCTACGTATACTGGGGACATATACCCCTGGCTACATATACTGGGGACATATACCTCTGGCTACATATACTGGGCACATATAACCCTGACTACATATACTGGGACATATACCCCTGACTACATATACTGGGGACATATACCCCTGGCTACATATACTGGGGACATATACCTCTGGCTACATATACTGGGCACATATAACCCTGACTACATATACTGGGACATATACCCCTGACTACATATACTGGGGACATATACCCCTGGCTACCTGTTCTGGGGACATCTCTACCCCTGGCTACCTGTTCTGGGGACATCTCTACCCCTGGCTACCTACCGAGGTCCGTAGGGTTGGAAGGTCGTGGGGGGGGGGTACCCATAAAATGTTTTTGCTATGGGGCCCAGTCATTCCTAGCTACGCCCCTGATATCACCAAATACAATACAGATTACGGTATACTCTATATATTTATATCACCTCTTGAGGTATTCTCTTTTTTCCGCCGGGTAAAGAGAACATTTTTTGGCTTATGGGTGGAGGGGGTGGAGGTGGTATAATCTTGAGAGATATTTTGAGAAATGAAAAAATTAAATCTTTAAATGGGTTACGCGAGGAGTTTGGACAATTCCCATTTGATTTTTCGAGACATGCACAGTTGAAGCATTTTTTGGTGGAGAAGGAGAGAGTTTCTTGTATTAGAACTGAGTTATCTGAGAAAAATTACATCTGCTATCATTCCTGTATAGTGAGTTGATTTGGATGGGGGGGTCGAGAATTTCCAGATTATTTGGCTAGGTGGGAGGAGGAAGCTAGCATCTCTTTAGATAATAGTCAAAAGAAGAAAATTTGTATTTTGGTGCATGCTACATCTGTTAGTTTTAGAACAAAAGAAACTAACTTTAAATTACTAACTAGGTGGTATAGAACACCGGATAGGTTGGCTGTAATGTTTCAGGGGGTTAGTGATAGATGTTGGAGGGGTTGTGGGGCAAAGGGTTCATTGTTGCATCTAGTATGGGAGTGTCCGCTTATTTCAGATTTTTGGAACGGTGTGTTGGATTGTATTGGGAGATTGCGTAAGGAATGTGGTGAATGGGATCCAGTGAAAGTGTTGTTGCATGGAACATCTGTTTCTATAAGTAGATATAAGAGATTGCTTGTGCCTCAACTACTGATAGCAGCCAAACGTTTAATCCCGGTTAAGTGGAGATGCCAGGGTTCTCCGACCCTTAAGGAATGGATTGAATATAGAGTATGAATATAGAGTAAATAAGGTGAAGAGTATGGAGAATCAGATTGCTTTACAAAAGGATGTTAGAAGATTTGAATGTTAAATGGGGAAAATGGAGTGAAGGTAAAGATACAGGGGAGTACAGAGATATGGTGGGGATTTAGGAGGAGGAGCTTTCTGATGATGAAGAAGTAGAATGTATTTTTTAGGAGGGAATCTCTTTATGTGTTATATTGAGGAGTAGATATGATGAGGAATCTGTTTTGTGGATTGGGAGAAGGAGGAGGTTGGGAGTGGGTTTTTTTTTTGGGGGGGGGGGGAGATTTTTATTTATTTTTTGTTTTGTTTTTTGTTTTTTTGTTTGTTTTGTTTTGTAGTCAACAAGAGAGATTAATCAAGTGCTTCACATAGGTGTAGTCAAATAGCTGCCAGAGGTGAATTCCGATCCAAAGTAGAACTGCAAAACATATATAAGTTTTCCTCAGCGCTGTTATCACCCCAATCCTGTAGTTCCAGCCTGCAGCCACCCAGTGCTCAACAAGGGTACATAGTGTCCACCACCATAGGACAAACAATATGCCAGGCTTAATAGGATTCTTTTGTAATAGGGGTTACAATTTTATTCCAAAACTTGCAAAGTTAAAACAAAAACAACTTACATTGTGGGTCCATGCACACTGGACCCAACTGCATACATATCGCTCGTAAGGTATCTGCACTGAACTTAATCAATGTGCACCTTAGCATGTACAAATGGTATGTTCAGAGATAGCCCGTCTCTCCTTCCCTACCAGGTTTCGGATCTATACCGTCATCAGGGGATATCCTCAATGTTGTTCAATGTTAAAAATCAAGTTCAATGTTGAAAAATGGAAAGTCATGCATTTTGGTCGTATCAATGGTCTAGCACCATACAAAATAAATAAGAAACAGTTGGGGACATCAAACTTGGAGAAGGACATAGGAGTACTCATCAACAACAAGTTAAATAATCGTACTCAATGCCAAGCCGCTGCAGCTAAAGCTAACAAAATTTTGGGATGCATTAAAAGGGAAATAAAAACTCAAGATGCTAGCCTAATTTTGCTCGTTTAAAGAGAGTCTGAAGCGAGAATAAATCTCGCTTCAGACCTCATAGATAGCAGGGCATGCGTGCCCCTGCTAAAACACCGCTATCGTGCCGCTAAATGGGGGTCCCTTCACCCCCCAAATCCCCTCGGTGCAGCGGGGGAACGCTTCCTGGTTGGGGCAGGGCTAACCACCGCAGCCCTGCCCCACACGCGTCTGTCAGCGCGTATCTCCGCCTCTCCCCCGCCCCTCTCAGTCTTTCTTCACTGAGAGGGGCGGGGGAGAGGTGGCGATGCGCCGCTGATAGACACGACTGGAGGCAGGGCTGCAGCCGTTAGCCCTGCCTCCAGGAGCTTCTTCTTCTTCTTCTTCTTCTCCTTCTCCTTCTCCTTCTCCTTCTCCTTCTCCTTCTCCTTCTCCTTCTCCTTCTCCTTCTCCTTCTCCTTCTTCTTCTTCTTCTTCTTCTTCTTCCATAGTTATATTTGTGTTGATGGCATAATAGGTAGGTAGTGGCACATTGCAAGCCACAGCGCCTTTTTCTGTGTACCCTGGCGGTGGTAAAACACAGACATCAGCTGGAGGAGGAAGTAGTTGCAGGCTTGCAGCTATTTGTAGTGTGTGTGGTAATAGTCGGTCGGTACTCGGTAGGAGAGTGGGTGGTCTGGTGGCAGTAGAAAATAGTTCTTCTTCTGTTCTCCCTGGCAGTGGTAGCAGCACACAGACAGCAGAAGCTCAATGCAGCTACAGGAGGAGGAGTAATTTGTGGCAGGCAGTGTGATGTGACTGACATAATAGGCCCTGGTACCTAGCGGTGGTACCAGGGCCGTAAATGAACATCATGAGGTTCCAGACAGCGGTCGCGAAGCCCACATTGTGTCCATTACATAGTTGGGACAGCACAGTTTTCAACCCGGACACCTCTAAAATAATAACAATTTTTTTTTTTTCAAATTAATGCAGGCTATGCAGCTATTGTTGAGCGTAATAGCTGGTGGCGCTTGGGCAGCAGCACCTTGTAATGTGTTCCCTGGCAGTGGAGAGGAGACACAGACAGCAGGAGGTAATATAACAGCAGGCAGCGTGAGGAGGATAAGTGTGTGGCAGACTGGCATTTGGCAGCAGGCAGGAGGGCAGGCAGCGAGACATAGTAGACCCTGGTACCTAGCGGTGGTTTCAGGGCCGTAAATACACAGCATGAGGTTCCTGACAGCGGTCGTGAAGCCCACATTGTGTCCAATACACAATTGGGACAGCACAGTTTTCAACCCGGACACCTCTAAAATAATAAAAAAAAAAAAAATTTCAAATTAATGCAGGCTATGCAGCTATTGTTGAGCGTAATAGCTGGTGGCGCTTGGGCAGCAGCACCTTGTAATGTGTTCCCTGACAGTGGAGAGGAGACACAGACAGCAGGAGGTAATAACAGCAGGCAGCGTGAGGAGGATAAGTGTGTGGCAGACTGGCATTTGGCAGCAGGCAGGAGGGCAGGCAGCAGGGGTGTAGGGATCACCATAGCAACCATAGCGACTGCTATGGGGCCCCTAGCCACTAGGGGGCCCTCTGATCCTGGCTGCTTGAGGTGTGTTTTAATATAATTCCCATGTTCCATCCATGTTATTTTTGGCCTCGAGGCAGCATCAGCAGTATAAGGATATAGGGGACAGACAAGTCCTGCCTTTGTGTCTCCGTTTCTGGCTGGAAATGTGAAGTTATTGTCAGTTGTATTAATGCACAGGTATAAAATAGTCCACTTACGCTTGCCCCCTGCACATTAATACACCAACAATAACTTCATAGTTCCGTTCTGGAACAGAGCGGCACAGAGCAGAATGTGGCTCCGCCCTTCCTCTTTCAGCCCACGATGTAGCCCTTCCCGTGGGTTGAAATGGCCGTGCCTCCTCCCTTTGCAACCCTAAATGTGGCTCTGCCCCTCCCGCGGGTTGCCGTATCTCCGCCCCTCCCACGGGTTGACGTAGCTCCGCCCCTCCCGTGGGTTTACTTGGCTCCGCCCTCTCCCGAGTCTGGGCGTGGCTCCGCCTCCTTCCTGCAGCCCATACACTAACCCCAAAGTAGTAGAGCACCGGGGTTCACCAAAGGAGGTGACTTTGAGGGAAAGATGGAGACAGAGAGAACCCTCTCTTCTGCCCTGTGCTGTCCAGCATGGGATGTTTTGAAACTGAATTGTGAGTATGTATCAAAAATGATAAGTAGGTTTATTACTAAGCAGACTCCCAATGACTTTACCCCCGAATCATTCCTGCAGCCTGGGGGCCTCCAATTTCTGGCGTGTAGCCCTGCCCCCTCCTGAAAAGCACCAAGTAGTGCCAATTAGAGGAAACACCACAGTGCTTTTTAGCAGGGGGTGGGGCTATATGCCAGAAACCGAGGGCCCCCAGGCTGCGGGAGGGATTTGGGGGGTAAAGACACAGCATGTAATTATAACTTGTTATAAGGAAGAGAATGTATCATACACCCTGGAGGTCTGCTTTAAAAACTGAGCACCACTCTGTGATTAAAGTCCGTATGCAATTACATTCATATATGCATCCCTGCTGTACAGTGCATTCTGTTGTGCCATGAAATCCTCTGTTCAGCCGGTATTCCTCCTTTACTGGGCCCCAACTATTACTGACCTGGAACCTGCATACTCTATGTATGTGCAGTAGCAGCTTTGCGGACACTCTGTTCACGTCGGTCGGACTCATGGTGGCTCTCCTTTCCCTGCGAGCCTGTTTACAGCTCTCTTATTAGTGTGTGAAGCCTGAGCATTCACAAAGCTGCTACTGCGCATGAGCGGCGCATACAAATGCAGGGTCAAAGGCCATGACTAGTAATAGTTGGAGCCCATTATGGAAGGAATGCCAGCCGAAAAAGAGGATTAAGCGGCTGAACAGAATGCACTGTACAGCAGGGGATACATCAGTGAATGTAAGTGCATACTCGTTACATACCTCTCTGGGCTCCACTGACAATCTTCCTTCTGCCTAGCATCAGAGTCTCTATGGCTACAAGGCCCTCTCTTGTTGGCGCTGTAATTATAGATGCTCTGATGCTAGGCAGAAGGAAGACCATCCGTGGAGCCTAGAGAGGTATGTAACTTTTGACCAGCACTCCACTCGCTTACTCTGCCCTTGCTACCTATTCTTTGGGAGGGGGGTAGTAATCTGGCTACCTCTACTGGGTAACTCTAGCTACTTATATTGTGTCTACCTATATTGGGGAAACCTGATATTTGGGTGGTCTCAAGCTCTCTATACTGGAGGGCTACATGGGGCCAGGTGCATAGTTCGCATCATATATCTGTGGCTCGTGGCCCGGGTATGCTATTAGGGTGGCTGTTATTTCTCCTATCCGAATTCGAGTGAAACTCGGATAGTTGCTATCCAGATTTCATCCAGTTACCTGTGCAGGCTGGGCAAGCTTACCCTTCTGACGTCTTCTTAGGTCCGTCCCTCGGCGCCTCCCACGATGTGTTCCATGTGGCACTCACGTGAGTACAAACACTTCCTCCTTCCGGGTTGAAGGAGGAAGTTTTTGTAATCACGTGACATGCGTGGAACACATCGTGGGAGGCGCCGAGGGACGGACCTAAGAAGACGTCAGACAGGTAAACTTGCCCAGCCTGCACAGGTAACTGGATGAAATCTGGATAGCAACTATCTGAGTTTCACTCAAATTCGGATTTGAGCATCCCTGGTGCCCGGAATATATTATACATACCAGTGTGACCACCGTGCGCTCGGCATGGTGGCCGCCATGTTGTGGGCAGCGCTCGCCACTTATAACTGTGGCAGCCAAATAGGCTCCAGGCATCTTCTGCCTCCTGCCCAATAAAGAGCACCTGGCAGGGCATGTGTCAATTGTACTGAAAAGACAGGGGGCTACAATGAGCGTGAGTAGCTCCGCCACCCTGCATGTAAAGAGAGGCAATTTGTCCACCCGGCCTGCCGGTCACTGCATGGAATTCGTCCTTCTCAACCTGATTGCTTCCTTGCCGCCCGTTTCGGTCCTGGAGACCCGCCACCACACGTGGAGGGAGTCAGCCACAAACCACAGTGGAGCAGGAAAAGTAGAGCTCAAAAGTGCAATCACAGCCACCTCAGTAGCCAACAACACACACAGCATTAGGACCGGGCTGTGCCTGACACTGGTAGGCCCAGACTTGCTGCATCTTTGAGATTTAATGGTGTACTGCACTTTAAAGCTGTGGTGATAGTTGCTGATTCTCACATGGCTAACAGGCCCAGTCCTAATGCTGTGGTCTGGTGCACTTAAAGCTGTGGTGGTGATTGATTCAGCTAAGATGGCGGTCAGCTCAAAAGTGCAGCCACAGCCAGCCCAATACCTCCAGTATGTACAGTATAAGCTGTTACTCTGTGCCTGTACTGATAGTGAGCTAGCTGCAATGTGTGCTGATCTCTGCTACGTACAGTATACATTGTTATTCTGTGCCTGCACTGATAGTAAACTGGCTGCAGCGTGCGCTGATCTCTGCTACCACCAGTATTTAAAGTACAAGCTGTTACTCTGTGTCTGTACTGATAGTAAACTAGCTGCAAAAAGCGCTGATCTCTGCTACCTGCAGTATGTACAGTATAAGCTGTCTGTGTCTGTACTGATCGTAAACTAGCTGCAGTGTGTGCTGGTCTCTGCCACTTCCAGTATGTACAGTATAAGCTGTTACTCTGTGCCTGTACTGATTGTAAACTAGCTGCAGCGTGCTCTGATCTCTGCTACGTCCAGTATGTACAGTATAAACTGTCACTCTGTGCCTGTACTGATATAGTAACCTAGCTGCAGTGTGTGCTGATCCCTGCTACCTGCATTATGAACAGTATAAGCTGTTACTCTGTGCCTGTACTGATAGTATACTAGCTGCAATATGGACTGATCTCTGCTACCTCCAGTATATACAGTATACGCTGTAACTCTATACTTATACTGATAGTAAACTCACTGTGCTGCGTACCGTTCATTTCTACCCCAGTATGTACATTATAAGCTGTTACTCTGTGCCTTTACTGATTGTAAACCAGCTTTATTGTGTGCTGATCCCTGGTACTTTCAGTATGTACAGTATTAGCTGTAAAGCCTGGTACACACATACAATTTTGATTAGCCAATTTTACTGCTTCTAAGTATTATGAGAGATAAGCTCTGGTTATAGTATTCAAAGTCTGTTGGCCCTCGTACTTGGGGCTGGCAAAATTAGTTAGTGATTGACCAATCAAAATTGAATGTGTGTATGCATCTTTACTTTATGCCTATACCGATTGTAAACTATTTAGAGGATAGGGGGCTCCACTCAACATTTTGTTGTGCAGGCCCGTTATCTTTTGCTTACACTGCTGCTAAGTTCATGTAGATTTGGCCCCACCCATGGCCACGCCTACTCCTTGCATGGTCACACCCATTTTTGTACGCTTCACATGTTTTTCACGCCTAGTGCCCATGAGTGCCCCAGAAAATTTGGGATCCTAGCAACACCCCTGCCTGGGGCACAAAGGTACTTTATAACTTTTTTTTAGGGGGGGGGGGGGTGGACCCCCAATCAAAATTTTGCGATGGGGCCCCATGAGAGCCCTGGTCAAGCCTGCACACCCAATAGACCAAGGGTTCATTGTCGCTGCTTGCAGTGTCTACATCCACACTTAAGGCCAGGTAGTCGGCTACCTGCCGGTCCAGGCGTTGGTGGAGGGCGGATCCGGAAGGGCTACGGCGAGGCATTGGACTAAAGAATGTCTGCATGTCCGACATCACCCCGAGATCGCTGGAGCGTCCTGTCCTTGCCTGCGTGGACTTGGGAGGAGGAGGATTACTGCCAGTGGTACCTTTATTGCGTTGTACTGTCACATCACCCTTAAATGCGTTGTAAAGCATCATTGACAGCTTGTTCTGCAAGTGCTGCATCCTTTCCGCCTTGTGTTGAGTTGGTAACAGGTCTGCCACTTTGTGCCTGTACCGAGGGTCTAGTAGCGTGGCCACCCAGTACAGGTCAATCCCCTTGAGTTTTTTGATACGGGGGTCCCTCAACAGGCTGGACAACATGAAAGAGGCCATCTGCACAAAGTCGGATCCAGACGTACTCTCCATCTCCTCTTGCTCTTCCACAGTGAAGTCACGCATCTCCTCTTCCTCCCCCCAGCCACGAACAATACCACGGGAACATGGAGCAGCACAAGCCCCTTGTGACGGCTGCTGCGGTTGTTCTTCTGCCGCCGCCTCTTCCTCCTCCACAGAAACACCTTCCTCATCATCATCATCCGAGTCTGACACCTCTCCTTCCTCACACGACTCCTCTTCTTCCTCCTCCTCCCCCTCTCTGAAAATTGCTCCCACGACTCCTCCTGCCGTAGCTGTTCCTGTTCACGCTCCTCCACCACTCTACGCATGGCACGCTCAAGGAAGTAAGCGTAGGGGATCAAGTCACTGATGGTGCCTTCAGCGCGACTCACCAGGTTGGTCACCTCCTCAAACGGCCGCATGGTCCTGCATGCATTTCGCATCAGTGTCCAGTTGTTGGGCCACAACATCCCCATCTTCCCAGATTGTGTCCTTCTACTGTAATTGTACAGGTACTGGGTGACGGCTTTCTCCTGGTCTAGCAGGCGAGAGAACATGAGCAGGGTGGAATTCCAGCGAGTCGAGCTATCGCAAATGAGGCGTCTCGCGGGCAAGTTGTTTCTCCGCTGAATGTCTGCAAAGCATGCCATGTCCGCATGTCCGACATCACCCCGAGATCGCTGGAGCGTCCTGTCCTTGCCTGCGTGGACTTGGGAGGAGGAGGATTACTGCCAGTGGTACCTTTATTGCGTTGTACTGTCACATCACCCTTAAATGCATTGTAAAGCATCATTGACAGCTTGTTCTGCAAGTGCTGCATCCTTTCCGCCTTGTGTTGAGTTGGTAACAGGTCTGCCACTTTGTACCTGTACTGAGGGTCTAGTAGCGTGGCCACCCAGTACAGGTCATTCCCCTTGAGTTTTTTTATACGGGGGTCCCTCAACAGGCTGGACAACATGAAAGAGGCCATCTGCACAAGGTCGGATCCAGACGTACTCTCCATCTCCTCTTGCTCTTCCACAGTGAAGTCACGCATCTCCTCTTCCTCCCCCCAGCCACGAACAATACCACGGGAACATGGAGCAGCACAAGCCCCTTGTGACGGCTGCTGCAGTTGTTCTTCTGCTGCCGCCTCTTACTCCTCCACAGAAACACCTTCCTCACCATCATCATCCGAGTCTGACACCTCTCCTTCCCCACACGACTCCTCTTCTTCCTCCTCCTCCCCCCTCTGAAAATCGCTCCCACGACTCCTCCTGCCGTAGCTGTTCCTGTTCACGCTCCTCCACAGCTTCATCCAACACTCTACGCACGGCACGCTCAAGGAAGTAAGCGTAGGGGATCAAGTCGGTGATGGTGCCTTCAGCACGACTCACCAGGTTGGTCACCTCCTCAAACGGCCGCATGGTCCTGCATGCATTTCGCATCAGTGTCCAGTTGTTGGGCCACAACATCCCCATCTTCCCAGATTGTGTCCTTCTACTGTAATTGTACAGGTACTGGGTGACGGCTTTCTCCTGGTCTAGCAGGCGAGAGAACATGAGCAGGGTGGAATTCCAGCGAGTCGAGCTATCGCAAATGAGGCGTCTCACGGGCAAGTTGTTTCTCCGCTGAATGTCCGCAAAGCATGCCATGTCCGCATGTCCGACATCACCCCGAGATAGCTGGAGCGTCCTGTCCTTGCCTGCGTGGACTTGGGAGGAGGAGGATTACTGCCAGTGGTACCTTTATTGCGTTGTACTGTCACATCACCCTTAAATGCATTGTAAAGCATCATTGACAGCTTGTTCTGCAAGTGCTGCATCCTTTCCGCTTGTGTTGAGTTGGTAACAGGTCTGCCACTTTGTGCCTGTACCGAGGGTCTAGTAGCGTGGCCTCCCGGTACAGGTCATTCCCCTTGAGTTTTTTTATACGGGGGTCCCTCAACAGGCTGGACAACATGAAAGAGGCCATCTGCACAAAGTCGGATCCAGACGTACTCTCCATCTCCTCTTGCTCTTCCACGGTGACGTCACGCAACTCCTCTTCCTCCCCCCAGCCACGAACAATACCACGAACAATCAAACATCCGAGTCTGACACTTCTCCTTCCCCACACGACTCCTCTTCTTCCTCCTCCTCCCCACTCTGAAAATCGCTCCCACGACTTCTCCTGCCGTAGCTGTTCCTGTTCACGTTCTTCCACATGCCATGGCCGTGTAATGCCCACACAACTTCCTGGCCTGCTTCAGGACATCCTTTAAGCCTGGGTACTTTGAGACAAATCTTTGCACGACCAGATTCAGCACATGTGCCATGCAGGGTACATGTGTCAGCTTTCCCAAATTCAACGCGGAAAGGAGATTGCTGCCAGCTTGTGCGGGGTCAGCCATTGCTCCACCTCTTTGTTAAGAGCAGCCAGGAGAGCTAGTCCAGTGTGACTCTCCGCTTTGAGGCAAGACATGTCTAAAATGGCATGACACCGTCGTACCTGGCATGCAGCGTAGGCTCTGGGGAGATGGGGCTGTGTAGCTGGAGAGGGGGAGATGGCAGCACCACAAGAGTTGAACTGCCACTCAGCCAAGGAGGAGGAGGAGGAGGAGGATGTCAGCAAAGAGGATGTAGCAGGAGGAGAGGAGGTGGCAGGAGGCCTGCCTGCAAGCCGTGGAGGTGTCACAAGTTGGTCCGTTGCGCAGCCACGTACTCCCTGCTTGCCATCGCGGTCACCAGGTTGACCCAATGGGCTGTGTACGTAATGTAGTGGCCCTGCCCGTGCTTGGCAGACCAGGCATCCGTGGTCAGGTGGACCCTTGACCCAACGCTCTTCGCAATAGATGACACCACTTGCCTCTCAACTGCACGATACAGTTTGGGTATGACCTTTCGTGAAAAATAAGTGCAGCCTGGTATCTTCCACTGTGGTGTCCCAATGGCCACAAATTTACGGAAAGCCTCTGACTCCACCAGCTTGTATGGTAATAGCTGGCGAGCTAATAGTTCCGCCACACAAGCTGTCAGACGCCGGGCAAGAAGGTGACTTTTTTAATTGTCACCGACTGTCTGCCGCACGACTTACTTGTAGCGTAGTACGCTAGGTGTTTCTTAGTTACCTGCGTGCGTGCATACTACTAGTGTCTACTACTATACTACTAGTGTACTAGTACCCGTTCACATATATTTTTTTTTCACTTTTACTGTGTGATTTTATTATCATCCGTAGTGTGTAATAAATTAGAGTTACAACACATACAGGCCACCACCAGCATCTGTTGTTGTGAGTGACCTGTGACTGTCCTGCCCGAGCCTATTGATTGATTGCGTCTGACCGTGTGTGACCGTTTGTAATTGTCACCGACTGTCTGCCGCACGACTTACTTGTAGCGTAGTACGCTAGGTGTTTCTTAGCTACCTGCATGCGTACTACTACTGCCTACTACTACTACTACTAGTCACCACCAAGTCACTACCAACACAGACTTTATTAAAGTTTACACCCTTTCCCGCCCTCTTCTACTTATTTTTTTTACTGTATTTGTATAGTGCACAATGACTGGCAGAGGTAGAGGGCGAGGCACCACCAGGAGAGGAAGCGCCATTGCAGGAGCCACTGCCAGCAGCAGCAGGTCTGGGACTGGTCCGCCGCCAGCCACTGACCAGAGGGAGGAGGGAGCAGAGGCGCAACAGCAGCGTGTTGCGACCATCTTTGAGACGGGTCGTCGCCCACGGCCCATTGGGGAGAGTCAGGTGCAGGCTGTGGTGGAAATGATGGCGGGGCAGGAAGCCACCTTTTCCAGCCAGGCCTCCAGCACCAGCGAGACTAGTGCCACCAGCACCAGCACTCCTGTCTGCAGCAGGCCTCCACCAGCGCTTGAGGCCATGATCACGGTGACCCCATCGACCAGCCTGCCCTCAATGAGCACGCTCTTCTCCCCTGAGACTGTGACCATGTACAGGGATGTTTTGGAGAAGTATGAGTTGGAGATGATGGGGCCATCCAAGGAGGAGGAGGAGGAGTTTGAGGTGCAGAAGTTTGTTGTTGGCGCTGAGGAGGAGGGGCGTGATGCAGGGGATGTTGGGGTAGAGGAGTTGGTTGAGTCGGGCTCACAGGATTTGTTTGGGGTTGATGATGATGACTTGATAGATCCTTCCTATGTGCCACCAGTACCACCAGCACAGTTGGTTGAAGGCAGCTCGTCATCGGAGGAGGAGGCGTCTCTGGCGCAGAGGCCCGGCAGCAGCAAGGCGGCCAGCACAGGGCGTGGAAGGCAGGAGCCACAGCCTGCTGCTTCAGTCGCTACCACCACCCGCAGCAAACCTCTAACTACAACCAAAAAGGCACAATCCTCCAAGGGCACCCAAAAACCCCAGCCCTCAAGCTCAAAGAGCAGGTTGAAGTCCCCAGTCTGGCGGTACTTCACCAAGTGCCCAGTGGACCCGACCCGTGCAATTTGCAACAGTTGCAATCTCAGTCTCAGCAGAGGTCGCGATATCCACAAATTGAGTACCTCGTGCCTGCAGACCCACTTACAGAGCAGACATTTTGAGGACTTTAATGAGTTGGAGAAGCTTATGCAAAGTGGTGCAGGCAGTGGTCAGAGCCAGACAGCCACTGCACAGATTTCAGCAGCAGCAGCAGCAGCCGACCCTCCTGCCCATCTAGCAGCAGCAGCAGCCCCTCCTGCCCATCCAGCAGCAGCAGCAGGAGCACAGCAGCAACTCACTCCCACCCCCCCCGAAGCATTCCCCGGTGTGACCAAGGTGCTGCCTCCCACCCACAGGCGCATCCGGTTGCTGAACGGGTTGCTTGCCCGGGCCATGTGCTCCCAGCTCCTGCCATATTCCTTTGTGCAGGAGGGGAGTGACATCAGAGCGCTGCTGCAGGTTGGGATCCCGGAGTGGCAAGTCCCCAGCCGCCACTATTTCTCCCGCAGGGCGATCCCAGCACTGCACCGCTCTGCCATGGAGAACGTGGGCCGCGCGCTGGATCACACTGTCAGTGCGCGGATCCACATAACCATGGATTCCTGGAGCAGCCGGTTTGGGACAGAGCGCTATCTGTCCTTTACGGCCCACTGGGTCAGCCTGGTGGAAAGCCCGAGCGAGGAAGCAGCAGGTCCATCCTCGGGTGCAGCAGCACCAGTCGCCCACTACGTGGTGCCACTGCGCGGGGTCAGGGGAGAAGCAGCAGCTCCCACCGCCAAGCGATCCCGTCTCTCCAGCAGCGTGAAGGCCCGCCACTGCCAAGCGCTGCTGGAGATGAAAAGCCTGGGGAAGAACTCCTTGACGGCATCCAACGTGCTCCGGTACCTCAGGGAGCAGGAGAGGACGTGGCTGACCCCCAGAGGCCTCACTGTGGGATTGGTGGTGTCCGACAATGCCGCCAACCTGCTGTCTGCCATCAGCAGTGGAGACTTGCTCCACGTCCCTTGCTTGGCCCACGTCCTGAACCTGGTGGTGCAAAAGTTCATGCGCACCTACCTGGGGATGTAGGAGCTGTTAGAAGTGGCGCGGAAAATTGTGCGCACTTTCCGCCGCTCAGCAGCTGCCGCAGCAAAACTGGCAGACATCCAGCAGCAGGAGGGCCTGCCATGACACCGCCTCATCATAGATGTGCCAACTCGCTGAAACTCCACCCTGGCGATGTTGGAGCGGCTGGTTGAGCAGAGGAGGGCTGTCAACCGGTACATCTATGATGCCACTGTCGCCGGCACCGGCAGCAGAAGCAGCACCACACTCCAGCTCCTCACCAACGCGCAATGGGGGCAGATGCAGCAGGTCTGCTTGGTGTTGGCTCCCTTCCTGCAGGGAACCAACCTGGTGAGTGAACAACGGGCATCCCTCTGCCAGTAGGTGCCCTTTGTTATGTCTGCTGGACAGGGCACTTGGCGATTTGGTGGATTTGGGAGAGGAGGCCCTGAAGCAGCTGGAACAGGTATTTGAGTCCCTGGAGGAGGAGGAGGAGGAGGAGGAGTTGGAGGTGCTGGACGTTGCTGCTGGGGGGGAACATCGGAGCGCAGCAGCAGTGGTGCGAGGGTGGAGAGAGGAGGAAGAGTCTCAGGGGCAAGAAGAGGAGGAGGACGCTGACCCTGATGTCTCTGTTAGACGGTCCACCCTGTTCCCCATGGCAGCGCACATGCTGCGCTGCCTGCGCACAGACCCCAGGGTCAAGCGGATGCAAGTGAGGGAGGACGCCTGCATCAGCATGATCCTGGACCCACGGCTGAGGGGGAGGTGGGATTAGTTTCTGCCTGCCAGAGACCGTGAGCAGCGAGCAAGGGAGTTGCAGGAGATCCTTGTTCGGCGACTGGAGGAAGCCTTCCCCTCGCCTTCCACTCCCTCTGTCCCTGTCCAGCAGCCAGCAGCACAGCAGCAGGTGCCTGCGGCCAGCAGCAGCGTCATGCGCCCAGGAGACCTGCTGTCATTGACGCAGGCGTTCTACATGAAAGTACAGCAGCCGACAGAGGAGGTGCGGGCAGCAGCCACCTTCGGTGAGAGTCACAGCCAGCGCATGATCCGGATGGTGGCCGACTATATGGGGTCCTTCAGTGGGCTTGACACCGGCAGCGAAGAGCCTGTGGACCCCATGGAGTACTGGGTGGAGCGCTTGCACATCTGGAGGGAGCTTGCGCAGTACGCCCTGGAGGTATTGTCTTGCCCCCCTTCCAGCGTGCTGTCTGAGAGGTGCTTCAGTGCGGCCGGTGGCGTGATCACCGAGAAGCGCTCTCGTCTGTCCACAGAGGGCGTGGACAGACTGACATTTTTGAAGATAAACCAGGCCTGGATAGAAGGCACGTTCCTGGCACCTGTTGTCGGCGAAAGGAGGACATGAGGTGCCTGCCTGGGAATTACAATACATTGCCTGCTGCCTGCCATACGTGACTCCTCCTCCTCCTCCTCTTGCTGGCCTGCTGCATTGATTTACCTATGAATTTATTTATGTATTTATTGTATTTCTACCTGACTCCTGCTGCTGCTGGCCTGCTGCATTGATTTACGGTTACCTATGAATTTATTTTTGTATTTATTGTATTTCTACCTGACTCCTGCTGCTGCTGCATTGATTTACGGTTACCTATGAATTTATTTATGTATTTATTGTATTTCTACCAGACTCCTCCTGCTGCTGCTGGCCTGCTGCATTGATTTACCTATGAATTTATTTATGTATTTATTGTATTTCTACCGGACTCCTCCTGCTGCTGCTGGCCTGCTGCATTGATTTACCTATGAATTTATTTATGTATTTATTGTATTTCTACCGGACTCCTCCTGTGGCTGCTGGCCTGCTGCGTTGATTTACGGTTACCTATGAATTTATTTATGTATTTATTGTATTTCTACCGGACTCCTCCTGCTGCTGCTGGCCTGCTGCATTGATTTACCTATGAATTTATTTATGTATTTATTGTATTTCTACCTGACTCCTGCTGCTGCTGCTGGCCTGCTGCATTAATTTACCTATGAATTTATTTATGTATTTATTGTATTTCTACCTGACTCCTCCTGCTGCTGCTGGCCTGCTGCATTGATTTACCTATGAATTTATTTATGTATTTATTGTATTTATAAAGCGGCAACATATTACACCGCGCTCATTTTCATCCTGCTGCTGTCAGTGGTCCCACCGCCTGAGTCCACACTATGCATTGCCTTCTGCCAGTGCCACACCTCCTCCTCCTGCTGCTGTTGTATTTATCCTGCTGCTGTCAGTGGTCCCACCGCCAGAGTCCACACTATGCATTGCCTGCTGTCAGTGCCACACGTCACTCCACCTCCTCCTCCTGCTGCTGTTGTATTTATCCTGCTGCTGTCAGTGGTCCCACCGCCATAGTCCACACTATGCATTGCCTTCTGCCAGTGCCACACCTCCTCCTCCTGCTGCTGTTGTATTTATCCTGCTGCTGTCCGTGGTCCCACCGCCAGAGTCCACACTATGCATTGCCTGCTGTCAGTGCCACACGTCACTCCACCTCCTCCTCCTGCTGCTGTTGTATTTATCCTGCTGCTGTCAGTGGTCCCACCGCCAGAGTCCACACTATGCATTGCTTTCTGCCAGTGCCACACGCCACTCCTCCTCCTACTGCTGCTGTTGTATTTATCCTGCTGCTGTCAGTGGTCCCACCGCCAGAGTCCACACTATGCATTGCCTTCTGCCAGTGCCACACGCCACTCCTCCTCCTACTGCTGCTGTTGTATTTATCCTGCTGCTGTCAGTGGTCCCACCGCCAGAGTCCACACTATGCATTGCCTGCTGTCAGTGCCACACGTCACTCCACCTCCTCCTCCTGCTGTTGTTGTATTTATCCTGCTGCTGTCAGTGGTCCCACCGCCAGAGTCCACACTATGCATTGCCTTCTGCCAGTGCCACACGCCACACCTCCTCTTCCTGCTGCTGCGGTTGTATTTATCCTGCTGCTGTCAGTGGTCCCACCGCCATAGTCCACACTATGCATTGCCTTCTGCCAGTGCCACACGCCACTCCTCCTCCTACTGCTGCTGTTGTATTTATCCTGCTGCTGTCAGTGGTCCCACCGCCAGGGTCCACACTATGCATTGCCTGCTGTCAGTGCCACACGTCACTCCACCTCCTCCTGCTGCTGCTGTTGTATTTATCCTGCTGCTGTCAGTGGTCCCACCGCCAGAGTACACACTATGCATTGCCTGCTGCCAGTGCCACACATCACTCCTCCTCCTCCTGCTGCTGTTGTATTTATCCTGCTGCTGTCAGTGGTCCCACCGCCAGAGTACACACTATGCATTGCCTGCTGCCAGTGCCACACATCACTCCTCCTCCTCCTGCTGCTGTTGTATTTATCCTGCTGCTGTCAGTGGTCCCACAGCCAGAGTCCACACTATGCATTGCCTGCTGTCAGTGCCACACGTCACTCCACCTCCTCCTCCTGCTGCTGTTGTGTTTATCCTCCTGCTGTCAGTGGTCCCACCGCCAGGGTCAACACAATACATTGCCTGCTGCAAGTGCCACACGTCACTTCTCCTCCTGCTGCTGCTGTATTTATCCTCCTGCTGCTGTATTTATCCTCCTGCTGTCAGTGGTCCCACCGCCAGGGTCCACACAATGCATTGCCTGCTGCCAGTGCCACACACGTCACTTCTCCTCCTCCTGCTGCTGCTGCTGTTGTATTTATCCTCCTGCTGCCAGTGGTTCCACCGCCAGGGTCAACACAATACATTGCCTGCTTCCAGTGCAACACGTCACTCCTCCTCCTGCTGCTGCTGTATTTATCCTCCTGCTGTCAGGGTCCACACAATGCATTGCCTGCTGCCAGTGCCACACGTCACGTTTTTATTTTTTATTTTTTAAGTACACCTATTTCAATGTGAATTCCCTTTAAAAAAAACACACAAAAAAACCCTGAATTCGCGAACACGAATTTTTACAGAATTTTGAGCCGTAACCCCGAACCGAATATGAATTCGAACCGGATTTCGTGGTCGAAGGCGAATTCGAATGTCATGCGGACCCGAATTCGAATGTACCCGAACCGAATTTTGGTACATCTGAGCATGCCTGCTTAGCGCCTTCATCTTGTTGTAGCATTATTGGCTGTGAATCAGTGATTTCCACACCAAATAACCCCTGCGAAGTGTCAAATGCAGCAGATGTGGTGCTTGTTGTCGCGCTGGTGGCTGGAGGAGATGAGGTGTTCTGTGTTAAATACTCAAGCACGTCCTCACAATTTTGGGAAGTGATGGCACGTGCCTTCTTCTGAGCACTGTACTTTGGGCCAGGTCCGCACAAAATCACAGCAACACCACCTCGCACAGACCTGCCAGTGGCAGGTGGCCTTCCTCTGGGTCTGCCTCTACCTCTTCCTCTACCTGGTTTGTCCATTTTGTCCATCTTGGGGGGATGCTAGGTATATGCAGTGAGGTGTGTTCACTCAACTCAAAGGTAGGTAGATGCAGTGAGGTGGGTTCACTGAACACAAAAAGTAGTTAGATGCAGTCAGGTGAGTTCACTGTACACAAAGGTAGTTATATGCAGTGAGGTGGGTTCACTCAACCCAAAGGTAGTTATATGCAGTGTGGTGAGTTCACTTAACCCAAAAGTAGTTATATGCAGTGAGGTGGGTTCACTCAACCCAAAGGTAGGTAGATGCAGTGAGCTGGGTTCACTGAACACAAAAGGTAGTTAGATGCAGTCAGGTGAGTTCACTCAACACAAAGGTAGTTATATGCAGTGAGGTGGGTTCACTCAACCCAAAGGTAGGTAGATGCAGTGAGGTGGGTTCACTGAACACAAAAAGTAGTTAGATGCAGTCAGGTGAGTTCACTGTACACAAAGGTAGTTAATATGCAGTAAGGTGAGTTCACTCAACCCAAAGGTAGTTATATGCAGTGAGGTGAGTTCACTCAACCCAAAGGTAGTTATATGCAGTGAGGTGAGTTCACTCAACCCAAAGGTAGTTATATGCAGTGAGGTGGGTTCACTAAACACAAAAGGTAGTTAGATGCACTCAGGTGAGTTCACTCAACCCAAAGGTAGTTATATGCAGTGAGGTGGGTTCACTCAACCCAAAGGTAGGTAGATGCAGTGAGGTGGGTTCACTGAACACAAAAGGTAGTTAGATGCAGTCAGGTGAGTGCACTGAACACAAAGGTAGTTATATGCAGTGAGGTGAGTTCACTCAATCCAAAGGTAGTTATATGCAGTGAGGTGAGATCACTGAACACAAAGGTAGTTATATGCAGTGAGGTGAGTTCACTCAACCCAAAGGTAGTTATATGCAGTGAGGTGAGTTCACTGAACACAAAAGGTAGTTAGATGCAGTCAGGTGAGTTCACTTAACACAAAGGTAGTTATATGCAGTGAGGTGGGTTCACTGAACACAAAAGGTAGTTAGATGCAGTCAGGTGAGTTCACTCAACCCAAGGGTAGTTATATGCAGCGAGGTGAGTTCACTTAACCCAAAAGTAGTTATATGCAGTGAGGTGGGTTCACTCAACCCAAAGGTAGGTAGATGCAGTGAGGTGGGTTCACTGAACATAGAAGGTAGTTAGATCCAGTCAGGTGAGTGCACTGAACACAAAAGTAGTTATATGCAGTGAGGTGAGTTCACTCAACCCAAAGGTAGTTATATGCAGTGAGGTGAGTTCACTCAACCCAAAGGTAGTTATATGCAGTGAGGTGGGTTCACTGAACACAAACGGTAGTTAGATGCAGTCAGGTGAGTTCACTCAACCCAAAGGCAGTTATATGCAGCGAGGTGAGTTCACTTAACCCAAAAGTAGGTAGATGCAGTGAGGTGGGTTCACTGAACACAAAAGGTAGTTATATGCAGGCAGGTGGGTTCACTCATTACAAAGGTACGTTTATGCAGTGAGGTGAGTTCACTCAACCCAAAGGCCTTAACAAGCAAACTGCGCCTGCCCCAAGTGCTCAATTTTGATTACCCACACTAATCTCGGTCAGAGTGTTTGCTATCAACAGTCCAGCCAAGTTCATACATAAATGATGAATGACAGCGCTCCTCTTCTATGGCTCTCTCAATATCTGCAAAAGGTAAACATGCTGCACATAGTGCATTACTGCATTAAACACATAAGTCCTCTCTCTCCCAGTGAAAAAGTGCAGCACACGTGATCAACCAGTGTAAAATCACAAATCCGGAACCCCAGTATGATTAACCGCTCACCAGATAGTTTCCACCTCACATCCAGGTGGATCTAGCATTTTATAGTCAACCAATGACTAGGCACCAGACTGTTCCATTCCAGACAATAAAGTTTTTTAATCCAGATTCCATGTAAAAACATATGCAATAAAAATATTCATAGCGTAACTTGATAAAAAACTGGTATACAGCCTGCGCTATACAGCGCACTTACTCGATCCTAGTAGGTATCGCGCCTATCGGGCTGATCAGCCCAGCGGTTGTCACTCCCTCGTGTGGCGTAGGCGTCCCACTCCTCCACCATGGTGTGCCCGCTAGTTTGCAGTTTTAGATCCCGGCCAGCCGGCGAGTGCTTCCGCAACCTGGTGACGTCAGTCGCACCTGACTCCGCCCTACGCGTTTCGTCCTATAGAGGTAGTTATATGCAGTGAGGTGGGTTCACTCAACCCAAAGGTAGGTAGATGCAGTGAGGTGGGTTCACTGAACACAAAAGATAGTCAGATGCAGTGAGGTGAGTTCACTGAACACAAAGGTAGTTATATGCAGTGAGGTGGGTTCACTGAACACAAAAGGTAGTTAGATGCAGTGAGGTGAGTTCACTCAACCCAAAGGTAGTTAGATGCAGTCAGGTGAGTTCACTCAACACAAAGGTAGTTATATGCAGTGAGGTGGGTTCAATCAACCCAAAGGTGGGTAGATGCAGTGAGGTGGGTTCACTGAACACAAAAGGTAGTTAGATGCAGTCAGGTGAGTTCACTCAACCCAAAGGTAGTTATATGCAGTGAGGTGAGTTCACTTAACCCAAAGGTAGTTATATGCAGTGAGGTGGGTTCATTGAACCCAAAGGTAGATAGATGCAGTGAGGTGGGTTCACTGAACACAAAAGGTAGTTAAATGCAGTCAGGTGAGTGCACTGAACACAAAGGTAGTTATATGCAGTGAGGTGAGTTCACTCAACTCAAAGGTAGTTATATGCAGTGAGGTGGGTTCACTGAACACAAAAGGTAGATAGATGCAGTCAGGTGAGTTCACTCAACACAAAGGTAGTTATATGCAGTGAGGTGGGTTCACTGAACACAAAAGGTAGTTAGATGCAGTCAGGTGAGTTCACTCAACTCAAAGGTAGTTATATGCAGTGAGGTGGGTTCACTGAACACAAAAGGTAGATAGATGCAGTCAGGTGAGTTCACTCAACACAAAGGTAGTTATATGCAGTGAGGTGGGTTCACAGAACACAAAAGGTAGTTAGAAGCAGTCAGGTGAGTTCATTTAACACAAATGTAGGTGTATGCAGTGATGAGGTGGGTTAACTAAACACAACAGGTACTAGTAGTAGGTAAATGCAGTACTGCGTAGTACAATGTGCAGCTCCCTGTCACACACACAGGTAGTCACTGAATGTGCTGCTGCTGCTTAGCTGCTGGCAGTGGGACACACACAGTATGAATTAGCAATGCTGTCTAAGCAACACAAGTGTCAGTTTCACACACAGAAAAAAAAATGATCACACGAGCAGGATTAGCTCTGAAAAGAGCTGTTGAATGAGGGGTGCTATTAAAGCAATAACATTCAGCCAGGAGCAAGCTAAGAAGCCAAGAGCCTGACTAATCTGTCCCTAGGAGAACAAGTCTGCTCAGCTCGCCCTAGTCTGTCTATGTGCAGGCACACGAGTGAGTCTAATGGCCCCTGGAGCCTGCCTTATATAAGGGGGGGTGGGGCTCCAGGGCTGAGTGTAGCCAGATTGGCTACAATGTGCCTGCTGACTGTGATGTAGAGGGTCAAAGCTGACCCTCAGAGCATTATGGGGTGAATCAAACTTCCGGGAAAGTTTGCCGGCGAAGGCGAACCACCCGAAGTTCGCCTGGAACCATTCGCCAGCGAACCGTTCGGCCCATCTCTATAGAACAACAGTGACTGTCCAGCTGATCAAATTTGGTCTGACCACAATGAAGCAACGACCTTATTATCTTTGGTGTGCCACCCCCACCCGAGACACTCATATAGCCGGCGGTCATTGCTTCATTGTGATACGCAAGCCCCTTCACCGTGGCAAGGTAATGATCATAAAGGGGAATGGGCACATGTACATGCCTTTTGTTTTGTTGTTGCAGCCGCCCCAGTGCAGCCAGCAAAAATTAGGCAGGCGTGTACACGCACCAGAAAAATTAGTATAGCGGCCGCTATACTAATTCAGGAATCTGCCTGGAGTCACGGACCCTGTTGGTGGTGGCGGAGAAGGCCAGCGGCCTGCAGGCAGAGATGCTGTGTGTGGGGACTGACTTAGTCTTGGGGCAGGCAGTAGCCGTCCGGGATCCATGCCTCATTCATTTTGATGAAGGTGAGGTACTGAACACTTTTGTGACTTAGGCAACTTCTCTTCTCAGTGACAATGCCTCCAGCTGAACTGAAGGTCCTTTCTGACAGGACACTTGTGGCAGGGCAAGAGAGAATTTGGATGACAAATTGGGACAGCTCTGGCCACAGGTCAAGCCTGCACACCCAGTAGTCCAAGGATTCATCGTCGCTGCTCGCAGTGTCTACATCCACAGTTAAGGCCAGGTAGTCGGCTACCTGCCGGTTCATGCGTTGGTGGAGGGTGGATCCGGAAGGGCTCCGGCGAGGCGTTGGACTAAAGAATGTCCACATGTCCGACATCACCATGAGATCACTGGAGCGTCCTGTCCTTGCCTGCGTGGACTTGGGAGGAGGAGGATTACTGGCAGTGATACCTTTATTGCGTTGTGCTGTCACATCACCCTTAATCGCATTGTAAAGCATCATTGCCGGCTTGTTCTGCAAGTGCTGCATCCTTTCCACCTTCTGTTGAGTTGGTAACAGGTCCGCCACTTTGTGCCTGTACCGAGGGTCTAGTAGCGTGGCCCCCCAGTACAGGTCATTCCCCTTGAGTTTTTTTATATGGGGGTCCCTCAACAGGCTGGACAACATGAAAGAGGCCATCTGCACAAAGTCGGATCCAGACATACTATCCCTCTCCTCTTGCTCTTCCTGAGTGACGTCACGTAAGTCCTCTCCCTCCCCCCAGCCACGAACAATACCATGGGAACGTGGAGCAGCACAAGCCCCCTGTGACGGGTGCTGCATTTGTTCTTCTTCTGCCGCCTCTTCCTCCTCCACAGAAACACCTTCCTCATCATCATCCGAGTCTGACTCCTCTTCTTCCTCCTCCCCCCTCTGTGCTGCCGCAGGTGTTGAGGAAACATCTGGTTCGGATAAAAATTGCTCCCACGACTCCTTCTGCCATAACTGTTCTTCTTCATGCTCCTCCACAGCTTAATCCACCACTCGACGCACGGCACGCTCAATGAAGTAAGCGTAGGGGATCAAGTCGCTGATGGTGCCTTCAGCACGACTCACCAGGTTGGTCACCTCCTCAAACGGCTGCATGATCCTGCATGCATTTCGCATCAGTGTCCAGTTGTTGGGCCACAACATCCCCATCTTCCCAGATTGTGTCCTTCTACTGTAATTGTACAGGTACTGGGTGACGGCTTTCTCCTGGTCTAGCAGGCGAGAGAACATGAGCAGGGTTGAACTCCACCGAGTCGGGCTATCGCATATCAAGCGTCTCACCGGCAAGTTGTTTCTCCACTGAATGTCCGCAAAGCGTGCCATGGCCGTGTAAGACCGCCTGAAATGCCTACACAACTTCCTGGCCTGCTTCAGGACGTCCTCTAAGCCTGGGTACTTTGACACAAATCTTTGCACGACCAGGTTCAGCACATGTGCCATGCAGAGTACATGTGTCAGCTTTCCCAAATTCAAAGCGGAAAGGATATTGCTGCCGTTGTCACACACCACGTTGCCGGTCTCCAGCTGGTGCGGGGTCAGCCATTGCTCCACCTCTTTGTTAAGAGCAGCCAGGAGAGCTGGTCCAGTGTGACTCTCCGCTTTGAGGCAAGACATGTCTAAAATGGCGTGACACCGCCGTACCTGGCATGCAGCGTAGGCTCTGGGGAGATGGGGCTGTGTAGCTGGAGAGGAGGAGATGGCAGCACCACTAGAGTTGAACTGCCATGGAGGAGGAGGATGACAGCGAAGAGGATGTAGCAGGAGGAGAAGGAGAGGAGGTGGCAGGAGGCCTGCCTGCAAGCCGTGGAGGCGTGACAAGTTGGTGCGCTGCGCAGCCACGTACTCCCTGCTTGCCATCGGTCACCAGGTTGACCCAATGGGCTGTGTACGTAATGTAGCGGCCCTGCCCGTGCTTGACAGACCAGGCATCCGTGGTCAGGTGGACCCTTGACCCAATGCTCTTCACCAGAGATAACACCACTTGCCTCTCACCTTCACGGTACAGTTTGGGTATGGCCTTTTTAGAAAAATAATTGCGGCCTGGTATCTTCCACTGCAGTGTCCCAATGGTCACAAATTTACGGAAAGCCTCAGACTCCACCAGCTTGTATGGTAATAGCTGGCGAGCTAATAGTTCTGCCACGCCAGCCAGAGGAGGCGGAGGGTGGCTTGTCTTTTGGGTGCTGCTTTTCCTCAGGTATTCTTGCCATAACGGTTTGTGCCTTTTCTCCAGGTGCCTTCGTAAGGCACTTGTCCCTACGTGAGTGTTGGCCTTTCCACAGCTCAATTTTTGGAGGCAGAGACAACATATGGCTTTGCTCCGATCTGAGGCACACACGTTAAAAAGTGTCCAAACCGCTGAGCCCCCCTGGGGTGATGGCAATATGGTGGAATCAGCAGCTGACATTGAAGGGCATGTTGGCTGGCTGTCCATAGCTGGCGATACATGGTGCCGGACACTGCCCCCAGCTGTTTTTGAGGACAAGCTCCCTCTGCTTCTTTCATGGACTCATCTCCTCCTACTCCTCTCTGACTCCCCCTCTGACCTGTCCTCCTGGTCATTTCCTCTATAGGGAACATACATGGCATCCGTATAATCGTCATCATAATCCTCCTGCCCAGCTTTGCTTTCCTCAGACACCTCCAAAACTGCACCAACACCAGGTACTTCATCATCCCCCTTCTCACAGGTTGCATCCATACTATCGCCACCTAACTCAGACGTATGAGGTGGTGTAACTTGCTTAGCGCCTTCATCTTGTTGTAGCAGTATTGGCTGTGAATCAGGGATTTCCACACCAAATAACTCCTGCGAAGTGTCAAATGCAGCGGATGTGGTGCTTGTAGTAGTGCTGGTGGCTGCGGGAGATGAGGTGTTCTGTGTTAAATAGTCAAGCACGTCCTGACAATCTTGGGAAGTGATGGCACGTGCCTTCTTCTGAGCACTGTACTTTGGGCCAGGGCCACACGAAATCACATCAACACGACCTTGCACAGAACTGCAGGTGCCAGGTGGCCTTCCTCTGGGTCTGCCTCTACCTCTTCCTCTACCTGGTTTGTCCATTTTGTCCATCTCGGGGGGGTGCTAGGTATATGCAGTGAGGTGGGTTCACTGAACACAAAAGGTAGGTAGATGCAGTGAGGTGGGTTCACTCAACATAACAGCTAGGTATATGCAGTGAGGTGGTGTCAGAATTCTAGCGGTTTTATTTATGCAGGAAAAGCTGTCATATATGTGTTTTAAGATTTAAAGGGGCACTATGGCGAAAAATTGTAAAATTTAAAATATGTGCTAACATATACAAATAAAAAGTACATTTCCTCCAGAGTAAAATGAGCCATAAATTACTTTTCTCCTATGTTGCTGTCACTTACAGTAAGTAGTTGAAATCTGAAATTACCGACAGATTTTGGGCTAGCCCATCTTGTCATAGGGGGGTTCTCAGGGTTTTCTTTATTTTTAAAAGCACTTAGTGAATGGCAGTTGCTCTGTCCAACTGCCAACATAGTGTGCAATGAGCAGGGAGGCTGGCCAGTATCTTTGTATAAAGATTTTTCAGGGAATGTCTTTATAAAGAATAAAGGCCATGCTGAGAATCCCCTAAAGAGAGATGGACTAGCCCAAAATCTGTTGGTAATATCAGATTTCTACTACCTACTGTAAGTGACAGCAACATAGGAGAAAAGTAATTTATGGCTCATTTTACTCAGGAAGAAATGTACTTATTATTTGTCTATGTTTGCACATATTTTAATTTTTACAATTTTTCGCCATAGTGCCCCTTTAATGTTCTATGCAAAATTTCATTGTAAACTGTAAAGTTGGGTTACTTCTTTAATATATTGCTCTATGACATCTCAGCATATTCCAGGCTGTAAAGCTTATAAGATTATTTTAACTTGCAAGCTGGCAGATAATTGACGTACTGGTTACAATAAGCCAAAACATTCTTTGTTAATGTCAAGGTTAGACTGCGCAGTATGTGTAAGACAGAATGCTAGTTTAAAACTCACATTACTGCAGTAATTATATATGCACATTTTCTTAATTATTACACATAGATATTATTAATCTAAATATTAATAATCAATACAGTCCTTCTAAAGAAAGAAATAGTTATTGTTAAATCCTATATACTATAATTTAAAACTTTGAAATACAGTTAAAATGCTGGATTCTGCAGTGAAAGTTTCAAAATACATTAGCTGTTTTCCACAAAGTTGTTTAGACTATAATTGTTCTTTGGAATGTCAATAATAAGTTCCAAGGTTTTTGTATTGTCCCGAATTTAGGACAAATGATGCCACCTGGCGGTTTCATAGTCTTATAAAATTAATATTATAAATAGATTGTTATTTATGATGAGATAGTGACCTCTGCCGGTTGAAGTCATATTTATTCATAAGAAAGGCAAATATATAGAACATGATTTTATATTATTAAGATTTAATATGCAATTATTTCTTATAATGATTAATTGTTTTAAGAAGAATTATATAATAAGCTTTATATTTAAATGAGTATATTAGAAGCCCTGTATGTTTCAATAAGCCTTAAATTGCTGAAGACTCTCACAGGCCTGGTTAAAGTGTCAACCTGACCAATCTTATGTCTGGGAAAGTACCGAGACATTCCAACCTAATTAGCAGAGAACACTTTATCAGAAATGCGTCATGAATGAATTTGTTTAGTCTCAATGTCTGGGGCATAAAGTCAGCCAGCAGACAAGATGGCTGGTGATGTCCATTTTTAATTAACTGCGTCAGAAATGACCTGATTAGAATGTGTAAACATTGCAAACCTACGTTAATTCGCACAAGATAATGTAATTAAGGAATTTATAAACAACAATATTATGATTTAGGTATTCAAAACATGGTAAAGCATTGACGCATGGAAGCTTTAGCCAATCAGAACCTGGGAATTAGGGACATTCCAGATTAGGCAGCCATATTGCTTCCTATCCCTATAAAAGTAGGAGCTGAAAGCTCATAGTTTGCATAAGCCCAACAATCTCCTGAGAAGACACATGAGGCAGAAGCTACCTTCCCACAAGTGGTTCTAGATGCTGAAGAGATGACAGAGAAGGGGTATGCTTAACATTCTGGTGATTTACTTTATTAATTTTTCAGCATTAAAAGGGACACTTTAGTCAAACAAAAAAAAATGAGTTTTACTCACCTAGGGCTTCCAATAGCCCCCTGCAGCTGTCCGGTGCCCTCGCCGTCTCCCTCCGATCCTCCTGGCCCGCCGGCAGCCACTTCCTGTTTCGGTGACAGGAGCTGACAGGCTGGGGACGTGAGTGATTCTTCGCGTTCCCAGACACATTAGCATCCTCTATGCTGCTATATGATATATGCTATAGCAGCATAGATGGCGCTATTGGGGCCAGGAACGCGAAGAATAATTCGCGTCCCCAGCCTGTCAGCTCCTGTCACTGAAACAGGAAGTGGCTGCCGGCGGGGCCAGGAGGATCGGAGGGAGACGGCGAGGGCACCGGACAGCTACAGGGGGCTATTGGAAGCCCTAGGTGAGTAAAACTCATTTTTTTTGTTTGACTTAAGTGTCCCTTAAAGTTTTGTTAAGATATTAGCAAGAAGTTTTTTTAGAAACTATTTTTTATGCTATTTCTTTAAGAAGATTACTACAAGTTTTATACAGCTACTAGATACACAGCTATTAATGCAGATGAGACTACTTTTGATCTTATTCTACATAACACAACTGTTATATTCTTTTTTGAATGTGCTTAGAAGATTGATGATCGCTTGGCTCTAAAGCCTTGATGAGATGGAATGCTGTTAGAAGGAAATACTACTTGGAACTGTTCATATTTTGTATATATGCTGTATGATAAGCAAATACAATTTTTTATATAAAATCTTATACTGAGTGCTCTGATTCATTTCAAGGTACACCGTCAATCTATAATTACTGCTATAGAGGGTTAAGACCCCACTATGCCGGATTTATATGATAGCAACACTTTAAGGGCTGGTCCTTTACTGAGTTAGCAATCATGAAAAAGGCAAGAACCGCTCAGGTTTTTGACAGTGGGTTCACTCAACACAAAAGGTAGTTATATGCGGTGAGGTGGGTTCACTGAACACAAAAGGTAGTTAGATGCAGTGAGGTGGGTTCACTCAACACAACAGCTAGGTATATGCAGTGAGGTGGGTTCACTGAACACAAAAAGGTAGTTATATGCAGTGAGGTGGGTACACTGAACACAAAAGGTAGTTAGATGCAGGGAGGTGGGTTCACTGAACACAACAGCTAGGTATATGCAGTGAGGTGGGTTCACTCAACAAAAAAGGTAGGTAGATGCAGTGAGGTGGGTTCACTGAGCACAAAAGGTAGTTAGATGCAGTGAGGTGGGTTCACTCAACACAACAGCTAGGTATATGCAGTGAGGTGGGTTCACTCAACACAAAAGGTAGTTATATGCAGTGAGGTGGATACACTGAACACAAAAGGTAGTTAGATGCAGGGAGGTGGGTTCACTGAACACAACAGCTAGGTATATGCAGTGAGGGGGTTTCACTGAACACAAAGGGTAGTTATATGCAGTGAAGTGGGTTCACTGAACACAACAGCTAGGTATATGCAGTGAGGCGGGTTCACGCAACACAAAAGGTAGTTATATGCAGTGAAGTGGGTTTACTGAACACAAAATGTAGTTAGATGCAGTGAGCTGGGTTCACTGAACACAAAAGGTAGTTATATGCAGTGAGGTGGGTTCACTGAACACAAAAGGTAGTTAGATGCAGTGAGGTGGGTTCACTGAACACAAAAGGTAGTTAGATGCAGTGAGGTGGGTTCACTGAACACAAAAGGTAGTTATATGCAGTGAGGTGGGTTCACTGAACACAAAAGGTAGTTAGATGCAGTGAGGTGGGTTCACTGAACACAAAAGGTAGTTAGATGCAGTGAGGTGGGTTCACTGAACACAAAAGGTAGTTAGATGCAGTGAGGTGGGTTCACTGAACACAAAAGGTAGTTAGATGCAGTGAGGTGGGTTCACTGAACACAAAAGGTAGTTAGATGCAGTGAGGTTTGTTCACTGAACACAAAGGTAGGTATATGCAGTGATGAGGTGGGTTAACTAAACACAACAGGTACTAGGTAGTGATGCTCATCCGAGCTCGGATATCCGAGATACTCGGATATCCTAGCTCTTTTTTCACTATCCGAGCTCGAATACCGAACTCGAATAGTATTAGCTATCCGGGCTGTGCTATCTGAGTGCACTCGGATAGCAATCAGCTATCCGGAGATATCCTAGCTATCCGAGCTCGGATAGCGTCATCCACTCGGATAGCGTCACGTCACGTCACCTCGAGTCCTCACAAGCGAACCAGAGGGCTCCCAGCTCTCTGACTGCAGCCAATCACAGAGGGGGAGCCTGGCCAAGCCCCCCTCTATAAATAGCGGGCGCCATGTTGCCTCACTTGTCCTGCTTGCGACTTACTGACTGACTGTACTGAGAGAACTGCTCCAGTGCTTTTTGTCTGTGCAAGTGCATTTATTGTTCAATACACCTAGCGTTTTTACACTCCAATACTTGATATTCACCTGTATTGCTTTGTATTGTAGATAGATTGTATAGAGATGTCGCGAACCTTCGATTTTCGGTTCGCGAACCCGATTCGCAAACCTTCGCCGAAGATTCGGTTCGCGGAAAAGTTCGCGAACCGCAATAGACTTCAATGGGGATGCGAACTTTGAAAAATAGAAAAAATTATGCTGGCCACAAAAGTGATGGAAAAGATGTTTCAAGGTGTCTAACATCTGAGATCTTTCAGTGACTACAAGAGGGGGGAAAAAAATTCAAAAATACCTTATAGTTTTTGAGAAAATCAATTTTAAAGTAACTCCTTCTGACCGTGGGAAAATTAAGCGCCCGCCGACTTTAGCAGTTAATAGCAAAGCCGCTTTAAAAGCTAGAAACCCCAAACTTGCAGAAAATGTCTCGATACATGATAGCCGCTGCTCAGCGGCATCCCCCCAGCCCCTCCGATCGCCTCTGGCGATCGGAGATCAGGAAATCCCGTTCAAAGAACGGGATCTCCTGGAGGGCTTCCCCCATCGCCATGGCGACGGGCGGGATGACGTCATCGACGTCGTGATGTCAAAGGGGACTCCGATCCACCCCACAGCGCTGCCTGGCACTGATTGGCCAGGCAGCGCACGGGGTCTGGGGGGGGGGCGGCTGCGGCGCGACGGATAGCGGCGGATCGGCGGGTAGCGGCGGCGATCGGATTGCACATGCAGCTAGCAAAGTGCTAGCTGTGTGTAGCAAAAAAAAAATTATGCAAATCGGCCCAGGGGGGCCTGAGCAGTGCCTTCCGGCGGCATAGCCCGTGCTCAGCACGGGCTTACCGCCAGGGAGGTTAAATATTGTTTCCTGCTATCTTTTTAACATATCCTGCAAACTTGGTGTTGCTAGGATGTAAGGGGCCTTTGCTATTAACTGCTAAAGTCGGCGGGTGATGATAACCAACCAGGATTATAGGGGTGCAAAAGTGCTGAATTCTGCCTTAGGCTTCCATTAGGCTCCCTATTTCACTTTCAAAAATCTCAAATATTTTCAAAGGGCAATTGCTCAGCAGTGGCAAATTTTCTAGCATTGTAGGAACTGTTAGGGGGATCATAACTGGTGAGTTTCGGGCCCCTAGGCCGAAGAGGTCATAGCCTAGGGTCACAAAAACCTATTTAGTTTGGCAATGTCCATGGTGGCAATTCTGAGGTACATAAATCGCAGCCACGGCCGTTAGCAACGTCTGAATCTCACGACATGTCTCATGCAGGTAGAAGGCATATTGTTATACTTTTACTCCAAAGTTGGGTTCCCTACATCTCTGCAAACCAGAGTTACAGGGGTGCAAAAATGGTAAAATCCCCCATAGGCTTTCATTGGGCCTCCTATTTAACTTTCCAAAATCTCACACCATTTGAAAGGGCAATGGCTCAGCAGTGGCAAATTTTCTAGCATTGTAGGGACCCTTAGTGGGAACATGACTGGTGAGTTTCGGGCCCCTAGGCCGAAGAGGTCATAGCCTAGGGTCACAAAAACCTGTTTATTTGGGTAATGTAAATGGTGGCGATTCTGACAAACATAAATCGCAGCAATGGCCATTGGCAACGTCTGAATCTCACGACATGTCTCATGCAGGTAGAAGGCATATTGTTATACTTTTACTCCAAACTTGGGTTCCCTACATCTCTGCAAACCAGAGTTACAGGGGTACAAAAGTGGTAAAATCCCCCATAGGCTTTCATTGGGCCTCCTATTTAACTTTCCAAAATCTCAAATCTTTTCAAAGGGCTTCGCACCCTGAGCTATACCAGCCCGCATGGTCCATGGTATGGAGGAGCTCGGGGGGGGGGGGGGGGGGAGGGGCAGCCAAGCCTTCCCTCCATCCCCCTCGGAGCCCTTGTCCAATCCATGGACATGGGGCTCTTCCCCACCTCTGGTGCCCCAGGAGGAGGTGGGGGCGACGACTCCCTGGGGGGGTTCATGGTGACATCTGGGAGTCCCCTTTAAGAAGGAGACCCCAGATGCCCACCCCCCACCCCCCCAGGAGAAATGAGTATATACCCCTTACCCATTTCCACAAAGGGTTAAATTAAATAAAAACACAACCACGAGAAAAAGTATTTTATTATTCTAAATTAACCATAAATACTTACCTGTACCTTTAAAAAAAAAAATCCCACGCCAATATCCTCGGTAAATGATCCAACGAATTACAGTATCCTCTTATGTTGCGATCTTCTATTGCGTTGATTGAAGATCTCCGAAGCCCCCCACCCACATAGCAGAGAATGCGTCCTTTCCTACGCATAGCTGCTAGCTCCCGCTGTCTCTCCCCACCTGCCTGCCTGCACCTGTCAACCCCCACCTAGGCTGGCACCCAGTGCACCCATGGGTGCACTCACTGGCTGCCAGTCTAGGTGAGGGTGACAGGTGCAGGCAGGTGGGGAGTGACAGCAGCGGAGCCGGCAGCTTCACGCCCTGCTCAGGACGCATTCTCTGCTATACTAACAGTTCATGAATCATCTGGTACTTTTTAATCAATCGTTTCTTTTTTTATGAATCGGCTCATTTTACTTTGAAACTTTAAAATTGATTTTTTCAAAAAGTATAAGGTCTTTTTGAAAAAAAAAATTTCCTCTTGTTCCCACTATTCCACTTAACATTCCCAACAATTTTGGTGTTTGTACTATGTAAGGGGACTTTGCTATTAACCGCTAAATTCGGCGGCCATTAAAGTCTATGGTCGAACCGAACTTTGAAAAAAGATTCCCGGTTGTCTGCGAAAGCGAACCACCCGAAGTTCGCCAGCGAACCGTTCGGGACATCTCTACCGGCGAGTGACTTTTACCGTAATCCCTTTCCAGAAGCAAAGAAGCATGCCAGTCATACATACTGACTCTTGCGCAACAACTCCTTGATTCTTTTGATCTTCCCAGGATCACCATCCCCCGAGACAGCGATTTCAAGGTACCGCCTCAGGCGTAGGTAGGTAACATATCCAGTGGCGGACACAGGCAGCAGTGGGCCCCTGTGCAAAATATCAATTGTGGGCCCCCCTGACCTGCGGCGCGGCAAAAAATGAGTGCGGCTATAACCTGCGGCAAAAAATGGGCGTGGATAGAACCTGCGGCGCGTAGCGCCGCGGCAAAAAATGGGCGTGGCAATGACTAGATAAGGGCGGAGCTAACTGTAATTTAAAGTGATCCCGGGGTGAGAGTGATATGGAGGCTGCCATATTTATTTCCTTTTAAACAATACTAGTTGCCTGGCGGCCCTGCTGATCTATTTGGCTGCAGTAATAAACTGAATTACACCAGCAACAAGCATGCAGCTTAATCTTCTCAGTTCTGACAATATTGTCAGAAACCCCTGACCTGCTGCATGCTTGTTCAGGGTCTATGGTTGAAAGAATAAGAGGCAGAGGACCAGAACGGCAACCAGGCAACTGGTATTGCTTAAAAGGAGAGAAATATGGCAGCCTCAATATTATTCTCACCTCAGGTTCCCTTGAAAAGTGCAACGCAAAGACAGTGGGCCCAAGTTTTGGTGACCCTTTCCCCAGAAAATTCACATAATTGTGCAGGTTTTCTCAAGAAAATACACATAATGTGAGCAGATTTGCCCAGAAAATACATTCAATCATGTCGGCAGATATGCCCAGAAAATACGTGCAATGATGTCGGCAGATATGCCCAGAAAATACCTGCAATCATGTCGGCAGATATGCCCAGAAAATACGTGCAATGATGTCGGCAGATATGCCCAGAAAATACGTGCAATCATGTCGGCAGATATGCCCAGAAAATACCTGCAATCATGTCGGCAGATATGCCCAGAAAATACGTGCAATCATGTCGGCAGATTTGCCCAGAAAACACATGCAATCATGTAGCAAATTTGCCCAGAACATACATGCAATCATGTGGCAGACCTGCCCAGAACATACACGCAATCATGTGGCAGACCTGCCCAGAACATACACCTGCTAAAATAAATAATAAAAAAAAAACATTTACTCACCTGCAGCAGCAGACCTCCTGTCCCAGCCTCCATCCGGCGCGCAGCTCCCATGGGTGGTTGGGTGGATAGGTAGCCTGGTGGGTAGGTAGGTAGGCAGCCGGGTGGGTAGGTAGGTAGCCCTTAGCCGGGTGGGTAAGTAGCCTGGTGGGTAGGTAGCCTGGTGGGTGGGTAGGTGGGTGGTTAGGTAGCTGGGTGGGTGGGTAGGTAGCCTGGTGGGTTGGTAGGTAGCCGGGTGGGTAGGTAGGTAGGTAGCCTGGTGGGTAGGTAGCCGGGTGGGTGTGTAGGTAGCCGGGTAGGTAGCCGGGTGGGTGGTTAGGTAGCCGGGTAGGTAGCCGGGTGGGTGGTTAGGTAGCCGGGTAGGTAGCCGGGTGGGTGGGTAGGTAGCCGGGTAGGTAGCCGGGTGGGTGGGTAGGTAGCCGGGTGGGTAGGTAGCTGGGTGGGTGGGTAGGTAGCCGGGTAGGTAGGTAACCGGCAGGGTGGTTAGGTAGCCGGGTGGGTGGGTAGGTAGGTATCCGGGTGGGTAGGTAGCGGGTGGGTGGTTAGGTAGCCGGGTGGGTGGTTAGGTAGCCGGGTGGGTGGTTAGGTAGCCGGGTGGGTGGTTAGGTAGCCGGGTAGGTGGGTAGGTAGCCGGGTGGGTGGGTAGGTAGCCGGCAGGGTGGGTAGGTAGCCGGCAGGGTGGGTAGGTAGCCGGGTAGGTAGCCGGCAGGGTGGTCAGGTAGCTGGGTGGGTAGCTAGGTAGCCGGGTGGGTAGGTAGCCGGGTGGGTGGGTAGGTAGCCGGCAGGGTGGGTAGGTAGCCGGGTGGGTGGGTAGGTAGCCGGCAGGGTGGGTAGGTAGCCGGGTGGGTGGTTAGGTATCCGGGTGGGTGGGTAGGTAGCCGGGTGGGTGGGTAGGTAGCCAGGTAGGTAGGTAGCCGGCAGGGTGGTTAGGTAGCCGGGTGGGTAGCTAGGTAGCCGGGTGGGTGGGTAGGTAGCCGGGTAGGTAGCCGGCAGGGTGGTTAGGTAGCCGAGTGGGTAGCTAGGTAGCCGGGTGGGTAGGTAGCCGGGTGGGTAGGTAGGTAGCCGGCAGGGTGGTTAGGTAGCCGGGTGGGTGGGTAGCCGGCAGGGTGGTTAGGTAGCCGGGTGGGTAGCTAGGTAGCCGGGTGGGTAGGTAGCCGGGTGGGTAGGTAGCCAGCAGGGTGGTTAGGTAGCCGGGTGGGTAGCTAGGTAGCCGGGTGGGTAGGTAGCCGGGTGGGTGGGTAGGTAGCCGGCAGGGTGGTTAGGTAGCCGGGTGGGTAGCTAGGTAGCCGGGTGGGTAGGTAGCCGGCAGGGTGGTTAGGTAGCCGGGTGGGTGGTTAGGTAGCGGGGTAGGTAGCCGGGTGGGTGGGTAAGGTAGCCGGGTGGGTAGCTATCCGGGTGGGGGGCCCGACTCCTATCCTCCCTCACCTCGGGGCCCCCCTCCCGGTATGCGCGGCGGCCGGCGGGAGAGCAGAAAATACAGGAAGTCTCCGGCCGGGGCTGCAGCAGACGCTAGAGGCAGCTGCTGCTTAGTTTCCGATATGTCTCCAAGTTGGAGACCAAGCGGCAGCTGCCGCCCTCTAGCGTCTGCTGCAGCCCCGGCCGGAGACTTCCTGTATTTTCCGCTCTCCCGCCGCATGAGGGGGGGGGCCGGGTGGGTAGGTCGGGAGGTGAGGGGGGAGGACAGGAGTCGGGGCCCCCCAGGTAAAAAAAAAACAAAAAAAAAAACCTGCAATACTTAATGGGCCCCTGAAGCAGCGGAACTTCAGGGGCCCTCGTGCGGCGGCACGGCCTGCACGGCCGTATGTCCGCCACTGAACATATCTACCAAAAGCTTTTTGCTATGTTCTTGAAAAGGCCTACTGCCCACCTTTTAACCATCTCCCACCCCTCAGACCTACTGCTGCAGCAGTCCAGCAAAGTGACCTGTGCCTGAAAAAAAATCCCTGAAAGATTGTCTTACACTTTCCTCTTCCAACGGCAATGAAATCAATCTCCAGATACCCTTTCCTTTTGTAGAGATCTGTATAACATTCAACACCATAGACAGAATACAGTGATCGGAGAACTCCACCACCTGCACCCTTGGGGATGAGGTAGCAGAGCTTTCCTTAACAAAAAACTATCCTACTCCTGCGTTCTCCACTGAAATAAGTGAACCCTGTGACATCTGGAGTGTGTTTTATATGCACATCTACCAGACCAGCATCCCTAACCATATTATTCAGAAAATTACTGTCACAGCCCAGGCGGGTCTTGGTAACCCTCCTGTCTCTTAACCTAACTACGGTATTGAAATCACCACCAAAGACCACCTCCTGGGCTGTAAACAGAAATGGCTTGATCTCTGTGAAGACTAGAGACGTTTCCTTTCCCTTTCAGATTGAGGCCCATAAATGTTAATCAACCCTTAATCTTACCCCCTCACAGAGATGTCCATGACCAAGCATCGCCCCATCTCAACCTCACTTACTCGCCGGAAAGTTACCATGTCGGTCTATAAAAGGACCGCCACCCCAGTGTAAGGCTCAGCCGCAAGAGACCAATACGAGGGACCATATTGCCAGTCCCTCTTAGCGTCATGTATGTCACCCAGCGTTTGCAGCCTGATCTCTTGCAAAAATAAAATGTCAGCATCAGGGGCGTATCTAGAAATGACTGGGCCCCATAGCAAAAAAATGTTATGCCCCCCCCCACGACTTTCCAATCCCACGGACCTCGGACCTCCCACCCAAACATTCCTCCAGGACCCTACACCCCAACATTCCCACACCACTCTAAGTACAGTATAAGTAGCCAGGTCTATAGGTGTCCCCAGAATAGGTAGCCAGGGGAAGAGATGTCCCCAGAACAGGTAGCCAGGGGGAGAGATGTCCCCAGAACAGGTAGCCAGGGGGGAGATGTCCCTAGAACAGGTAGCCAGGGGTAGAGATGTCCCCAGAACAGGTAGCCAGGGGTATATGTGCCCAGTATATGTAGGCAGGGTTACAGGGCCGGTTCTAGACTGGCACATATGAGGGGGCAGTCAAAAATGGGTAGGGGGCAACATGTTTGAGGAAATTTTAAAAAATGGGCATGTCCATGATGTCATGTGGGTGGGGCTAACTGTAACTGTAATGTAGATATACTAGCTAATGTAGTCACATAAAAAAATATGAAGTTAATGCACATAATGACAGACAGCGTTTCCCCAGTAAATGCATGTAATGAGAGACAGCGTTTCCCCACTAAATGCACATAAGAGACAGCGTTTCACCAGTAAATGCACGTAATGACAGACAGCCTTTCACCAGTAAATGCACGTAATGAGAGACAGCGTTTCCCCAGTAAATGCACATAATAAGAGATAGCTTTTCACCAGTAAATGCACATAATAAGAGACAGCTTTTCACCAGTAAATGCACATAATGACAAACAGCCAGTGTCCCCAGTATATGTAGCCAGGGATATATGTGCCCAGTATATGTAGCCAGAGGTATATGTCCCCAGTATATGTAGTCAGGGGTATATGTGCCCAGTATATGTAGCCAGAGGTATATGTTCCAGTATATGTAGGCGGGGTATATGTGCCCAGTATATGTAGTCGGGGGTATATGTGCCCAGTATATGTAGCCAGGGTTATATGTGCCCAGTATATGTAGCCAGGGGTATATGTGCCCAGTATATGTAGCCAGGGGTATATGCCCCAGTATATGTAGCCAGGGGTATATGTGCCCAGTATATGTAGTTGGGGGTATATGTCCCAGTATATGTAGCCAGGGGTATATGTCCCCAGTATATGTAGTCAGGGGTATATGTCCCAGTATATGTAGCCAGGGGTATATGTCCCCAGTATATGTAGTCAGGGGTATATGTCCCCAGTATATGTAGTCAGGGGTATATGTCCCAGTATATGTAGTCGGGGGTATATGTCCCCAGTATATGTAGCCAGGGGTATATGTCCCCAGTATATGTAGCCAGGGGTATATGTCCCCAGTATATGTAGTCAGGGGTATATGCCCAGTATATGTAGTTGGAGGTATATGTCTCCAGAATAGGTAGCCAGGTGTGCCCCCAGCAGGAGGGAAGCAGCGCAGAGAAGAGGGAGAGCTGTGGGATCAGCGGGGAAGGGGGGCCATCTCCCCCCCTTCCCTCACATTGGGGCTATCCCTCCCTCGCTCTCCCCTCCAGAACAAAGTGTTGTGCGGTGGCTGGCAGTGGGCGGAACTTACCTGCTTCTCGTTGCAGGCGCGGAATGATTTGCCACTAGTCTGGTCTGATCCAGACCAGAGCAGCGGCACCAGATCAGAACTTCCGGTGCTGGAGCGAGACAGAGGTAAGTTCCGCCCCTCTGCCAAACGCCGCCCAGCACTTAGTTCCAGAGGAGAGAGCGAGGGAGGGAGAGCCCTAAGGTGAGGGAAGGGGGGGAGATGGCCCCCCTTTTCCGCCACTGCCCACTACTCTCCCTCCACTGCACTGCTCTCCTCCTGCTCACAGGGCGGACGCCCGTTGGTAACACTGCTGCGGGCCCCCTGGGACGTAGGGCTCGGGCGGGCCCCATAGCAATGGCTATGTTTGCTATGGCGATTGCTACGCCCCTGGTCAGCATCAAACTGACCGAGAAAAAATATGGCTTCTCTACGAGCACTCACAGATCTCATACTAGCAACATTAATGGTTGCCAGTTTCAAAGGGGGGGGGGGGGGAACCTCCATCAGAGTAAATGAGTTTGCTTAACCTTCCTGAAACTGTACCAGAGGATACTTCCATATCCGCTGCCTCAACCTCATCATCACTATTTACAACATTCCCCTCAGACATGTCAGATTGGTCAGACAGTGCATCAAATTTATTCTTAACGAGAACAGATTATTTTCTTTTTAATCTCTTCCAGTTTATCATTTGCTTTTTTCTCTGTTAGGAGCTTCCTCCTTTCCTTCCTCCTTTCTTTTTCGGATTTAACTTCTATAAATTCTTCTGCATCCTCTACCTCTTTCTCTTTCACTTCCCCACTTTGTTTGTTCTTCCCCCTCCCACCACTTACACCTTCTGTTTTTGCTTCTTTTGGGGTTCTGTTATTTTTCTTCCCCTTTTCACCATTTTCCACCTTTTTAGTTTTAGGAGCACTCCCCTCTATCTTTTTCACTCTCAGAAGGAGTCTCCCTTCCATCTAGAGAAACTCTTTCCTTGTATATAGAAAAAATGTTTTTCCCATCTCCTGGGGCAGCAATCTTAAAAATAGCATCTGCACCCAGAGTTCCCTCCAGTAATTTGGCAACCACCGGTACCAAGGAAGGGGGAGGTGGAGGCATTGACCTTAGTACTGACGAAAAAATTGGTACTTTCACCTGTGACTCCAAGGCTCCAAGACCCTGAGCATGACAGCCCACCATCAGCAACCTCCTCTTCTTCACAGTTCTCCTCTAAGATTTTTTCCATTTCCTTCACAACCTCCTCATCCACATTGGCCCATGCTTCAGGGCACTGCACATACGGATGTCCCAACTTGAGACATATACTGCACTGTATATCTTTGCAATCCTTTGCTACGTGCCCCAAAGCATAACAACGCGAACACTTCACCTCCTTGCAGGAAATGCTGTAATGGCCCCGAGAACCGCATTTGTAACACACACGAGGTTGTCCCTGATAGTAGACCGTCACTCTGTCCTTTCCAATAAAGACAGACGTAGGGATGTGTTTAACCACATTCCCCACTCTGTCCAATCGTACCATCAGCTCCCAACCTCCCCCCCACATCCCAAACTCATCCATCACCTTTCTTGGCTCATTTAAAGGTTTCCCATAGTTCCTGAGCCATACCATAAGGTCGTGCACAGGGATGGATTCATTCGGGACCACGATCGTCACCTTTTTGTCCAAAGACCGTCCAGACTCAGGCTGGGGGAATCAACCAAGCCCACTCCTCACTTGCTTTCCAGGTTTTCTCATACTTTTTCCAAAATGTGTCTAGACCAGTTGGGGACAAAAAGCTGACATCGGAAAAAGAAGGGGTGCTTTCAGGAGCCAAAATGGCATAAAAATCCACCGCCTTGAAGACCATCTTCAGCAACAGCTGAATAAACGTTTTCCATGTATACATCACACTGTTTTCTCCTGGTTTATAACTCACCCTTACAACATTTCTCCTATTCGCTGCTGACTGACCAGCCACATCATGCACAGATTGTTTTGGCATTTCATTATTCGCATTCTTTTGAACCATACCTGCATATGACACATTTTTCATACCAGACACAGAACCTTCATTTTGCTTGCTCACAGACACAATAACACCTGGTTTGAGACTCCTCCCACCCTTCTCACCTTGCGCATTTTCCACACTCCTTCCATCCACTTTCTCCAGACCCTCCTCCCTCCTTTTTGCAGCCTGTGCACCCCTGGCAGTATTACCTAATCCATTGCTGGAGCTGTCACTCTGCGCTTTCGGAGCAACATCAGATGATGCCGCTTCAGTCACCATGCCTCCACCTCCCTCTCTCTCCCTGTCACCAGGGGGTTCAGCTACTGCATCCACTTTGCTGACCCCTTGGGACCGATCTGAGCCTTTGGGACGCTCTGTCGATGAACCGGAAGTGGTGCTGATGTCACTTCCAGCTTCACTGCCGCCTTCCGCCGCAACCGGGACACCAGGGGAGCTCTGACCACCATGCACCACCTCCCCAGATGTTCCCCTAGCCCCCCAAAGTTCAAAAACTGTCCTTTTTCTCCCTCACCGCCGCCGCTAAGCCCCGCCCCTACGCTGACTCCAGGCCCAGGGGCCATCTTGGGTGAGGGCAAACGTTGCCCAAGGATGCTGCCGGACAATACTGGGGGTGGACACACTGGGGGAGGACTGACAAGGTAGGGATTGGACACATTTGGGAAATTTACACTGGAAAAAAGGTTTGGGGACACATTGGAAAAAGGGGAAAGGGATTGGGACAGTGACAAACTCTGCTGCAAAAAACGAATTATTCAAACTGTTAGCATAGCTCTGGTAATGCAAGTTAGGCTACCTTCCATACTGTTGCAACTGTCCGGGAAATTGTTGCACATTCTGTCCATACTGTGGGAAAAAAAAACATTAAAACTTTGCATGTTACTTAAACCAGCAGTTTCTTGCACAACCTGTGCCTGAATATTGCTGCATCCAGCCACTACAGGTGAACTAGTTCCTTCCATCCTGCTTGCATTCTGTGCTGTATTTTGTTCCTGTACTCCTCTTGTGCTCTGCATACTTGCATCCACTTTCTCAGACTCTAATCCAGCTCTGTCACTTTCAAACCGCATTTCGGTCTTCAATCCCTCAGCATACATTCCGCCATTTACTATTAATTCCTCCAGCTTTCTTTTCTGCAACAGGATCTGCTCCTGCAGTTTCAGCAACTGCGGATTGGATTTTAAAAAAGCAGGCTTCCACGACTGGCCATACTTATTAATACGCTTCTTTAAGTCAAACTGTAACAAGTTCAATGTCTCTTGCACCAGTTTAACATTTTTGTGCCACTCCACAACAGTACTCACACGCTCATCAACTGTTGAACCACTGTCCGTAGCTTTATGAGCCTCCATCCTGGAGGACAGGGATGCCTTCTCAGGGCCCAGGCCCCCCAGAGCCATCGGGGAGCCCAAAACCACCACACAAAGTCCTACTCCCTCCTTACATGCTCTGCCTGGACAGGTTCCTGGATCCTGGGTGGAGTTCAAAGGATTCCTCCCCAGCAGCTGGATCTGCTGGAGCTCAGTAAGAGAGGTCCTCTCTCCTCAGCCGTCACACTCCAACTGACTTCCAAGGGACGGGGTCAGCAGGCAATGTAACGGGCCATGGTCCCTAGCGTTGGTACCACGGCTGTAATAAACACCATACAGCAGGAGGTTCCGGACAGCAGTCGTGCAGCCCACATTGTGTCCAATGCACAACTGGGACAGCACAGTTTTCAACCCAGACACCTCAGAATTATTATTTTTTTACAACAGTATATAGCTATTGTAGTGGCGTAATAGCTAGTGGCGCATGGCAGCTGCGCATAATTCTGTGGACTCTGGCAGTGGGAACACAGACAGCAGGAGGTAAAATACAGCACCAGCAGGAGGAGGAGTGATGTTTGGCAGCAGCGCATAATTATGTGGACCCTGGCGGTGGGAACACAGACAGCAGGAGGTTAAATACAGCAGGAGGAGGAGTGACGTGGGGCAGCAGGCAATGTAATGGGCCGTGGTACCTAGCATTAGTACCCCGGGTGTAAATAAACACCAACAGCAGGAGGTTCCGGACAGCAGTCGTGCAGCCCACATTGTGTCCAATGCACAACTGGGACAGCACAGTTTTCAACCCAGACACCTCAGAATTTATTATTTTTTTTTACAACAGTATATAGCTATTGTAGTGGCGTAATAGCTAGTGGTGCATGGCAGCAGCACATAATTCTGTGGTCCCTGGCAGTGGGAACACAGACAGCAGGATGTTAAATACAGCAGCAGCAGCAGGAGGAGGCTGTAATTAAGAACAAGCAAAAAGCAGGAGGTTCCGGACAGCAGTCATGCAGCCCACATTGTGTCCAATACACAATTGAGACAGCACAGTTTTCAACCCAGACACCTCAGAATTTTTTTTTTTTCACAACAGTATATAGCTATTGTAGTGGCGTAATGCAGGGGCGTTTCTAGGGTCCTTGGAGATCGGTGGCACCTGTGGGCACCAGGTGGGGAGGTGTATGCGCAGCAAAAAATGGGCGTGGCCATGAGGTGAGTGGGCGTGGCCATGGGTGGGGCCAAATGTACATGAACTTAGCAGCGGTGTAAGCTACAGATAATGGGCCTGCCCATCGAAATATTGGATGGAGCCCCCTGTCCTTTATTTAGATCATTTACAATCAGTATAGGCATAGATCAAAGGTGTATACGCACATACAATTTTGATTGGTCAATCACTGACCCCCAATTTTACCACCCCCGTGCAGTAAGTGGGCCAACAGACAATGAATTTTATGAACAGAGCTAAAATTGGCTAATCAAAATTGTATGTGTGTACCAGGCTTTACAGCTAATACTGTAAATAATGAAAGTAGCAGGGATCAGCATACAATATAGCTGGTTTACAATCAGTAAAGGCACAGAGTAACACCTTACACTGTACACACTGGAGGTAAATCAGCACACAGTGCAGGCACTAGAGAACAGCGTATACTGTACATACTGTAGGCAGCAGAATTCAGCACACTGCAGCTAGCGTGCCAAAAATATGAGGATCACGTTGTGCGACGTGCTTATCGCGCCGCACCGAAAAATGGGTGGGCCATGGACCAGAATATAGGTGTGGTAACGGGTGGAGACAAATTTACATGAACCTAGCAATGGTGGGACATTAGATTATGACAGTGGTGGCGAACCTTTTGGAGGCCGAGTGCCCAAACTGCAACCCAAAAGTCACTTATCTATCGCAAAGTGGCAACAGCAATTTAAACGAAATACTGTACAAACGTTTTAACTCATACATGAACATTATGGAAAATCCAAGTTGAAAATAAACTGTGAAGATAAACAATTTCATCCATCCAACTCCTGAAAAATGTATTCAATTTTTTAGAACCTCCCAGTTTTATTTTCTGTTTTAAAAAGCTAAAAAAGTAGGTTTAATGCTATTGTCTCATATTCTAAGGATTCAACTTTTCCCATAGTCTCGCAGTTAGCAATCATGTGACCCCCAACAAGACAAATTCAGCAATCATGAGGCCCCCAACAAATCATGAGGCCCCCAACAAGACAAATTCAGCAATCTTGAGGCCTCCAACAAATCATGAGGCCCCCAACAAGACAAATTCAGCAATCTTGAGGCCTCCAACAAATCATAAGGCTCCCAACAAGACAAATTCAGCAGTCATGAGGCACATAAATAGACAGCATTTCACATAAATAGGCAGAATGCCCCCTTAATATGGTAGCCCCCCAAGTTAGGTAGTGAGTGACAGGGACCCCGATAGTGAGTGCCAGAGAGCCCCTTTAGGTAGTGAGTGAGTGCCAGGGAGCCCCTTTAGGTAGTGAGTGAGTGCCAGGGAGCCCCTTTAGGCAGTGAGTGAGTGCCAGGGAGCCCCTTCAGGCAGTGAGTGAGTGCCAGGGAGCCCCTTCAGGCAGTGAGTGAGTGCCAGGGAGCCCCTTTAGGCAGTGAGTGAGTGACAGGGAACCCCTTTAGGCAGTGAGTGAGTGACAGGGAACCCCTTTAGGCAGTGAGTGAGTGACAGGGAGCCCTTTAGGCAGTGAGTGAGTGCCAGGGAGCCCCTTCAGGCAGTGAGTGAGTGACAGGGAACCCCATTAGGCAGTGAGTGAGTGACAGGGAGCCCCTTAGGTAGTGAGTGAGTGACAGGGAGCCCATTAGGTAATGAGTGAGTGACAGGGAGCCCCTTTAGGTAGTGAGTGAGTGACAGGGAGCCCCTTTAGGCAGTGAGTGAGTGCCAGGGAGCCCCTTTAGGAAGTGAGTGAGTGACAGGGAGCCCCTTTAGGCAGTGAGTGAGTGCCAGGGAGCCCCTTTTGGAAGTGAGTGAGTGACAGGGAGCCCCATTAGGCAGTGAGTGAGTGACAGGGAGCCCCTTAGGTAGTGAGTGAGTGACAGGGAGCCCATTAGGTAATGAGTGAGTGACAGGGAGCCCCTTTAGGTAGTGAGCGAGTGACAGGGAGCCCCTTTAGGCAGTGAGTGAGTGCCAGGGAGCCCCTTTAGGAAGTGAGTGAGTGACAGTGAGCCCCTTTAGGCAGTGAGTGAGTGACAGGGAGCCCCTTTAGGTAGTGAGTGAGTGACAGGGAGCCCCATTAGGCAGTGAGTGAGTGACAGGGAGCCCCTTTAGGTAGTGAGTGAGTGACAGGGAGCCCCATTAGGCAGTGAGTTAGTGACAGGGAGCCCCTTTAGGTAGTGAGTGAGTGACAGGGAGCCCATTAGGTAGTGAGTGAGTGACAGGGGGCCGCCGCCGCCGCTCCCCCCCTTACCTCGCAGTCAGCAGACCTCAGGATCAGCGGCGACCCGACCAGTAGTACGAGCGGGTGCCGGACGCACCCGCTCTATATGCGGAAGTGATGTCACTTCAGCATATCAGTGCGGGCGCTGGGTCCTAGCGCCCGCACGATTGGTCGCCGCCTGATCGAGGTCTGAGTGACACGACGGCGGCGGCTGGAGGGAGCCGCTGACAGAGGGGGTGAGCGGCTGCCGGGCGGAGATCCGTGGCACCCCAGGACAGATTGGGGGCACGTGCCCCCCCCCCAAAATAGGGCTAGCGACGCCCCTGGCGTAATGTAGCTAGTGGCGCATAACTCTGTGGACCCTGGCGGTGGGAACACAGACAGCAGGATGTTAAATACAGCAGCAGCAGGAGGAGGAGTGACGTGTGGCAGCAGGCATGTCATGGGCCATGGTACCTAGCGTTGATACCACAGCACCTAAAGAAAAACCAGGCCAAAGTAACAGGGGACTGAAGGTGTTGTCAAACAATAATTCCCAGGCACCTCATGTCCTCCTGTCACCGACAAAAGGGGCCTGGAACGTGCCTTTAATCCAGGCCCGTTTAATCTTCAGGAATGGGAGTCTGTCCATGGACTCTGTGGACAGACGAGAGCGCTTCTCGGTGACCACGCCACCGGCCGCACTGAAGCACCTCCCGGACAGCATGCTGGAAGGGAGGCAAGACAGAACTTCCAGGGCGTACTGCGCCAGCTCACTCCAGATATGCAAGCGCTCTATCCAGTACTCCAAGGGGTCCACAGGCTCCTCGCTGCTGGTGTAAAGCCTACTGAAGGACCCCATGTAGTCGGCCACCATCCAGGTCAGGCGCTGGCTGTGACTTTGCGAGGAGGATGCTGCTGCACACACCTCCTCTCTTGGTTGATCTACCGTCATGTAGAGTGCCTTTGTCAAGGACAGCAGGTTTCCTGGGCGCCTGATGCTGCTGCTGGCTGCAGGCACCGGCTGCTGTGCTGGCTGGGCAGGGACAAGGGGGTGGAAGGCTGCTGGAAGGCTTCCTCCAATAGCCGAACAAGGATCTCCTGCAACTCCCTTGTTCGCTGCTCACAGTCTCCAGCAGGCAGAAACTGAGCCACCTTCCCCCTCAGCCGTGGGTCCAGGATCATGCTGATGCAGGCGTCATCCCTCGCTTGCATCTGCTTGACCCTGGGGTCTGTGCGCAGGCACCGCAGCATGTGCACTGCCATGGGTAACAGGGTGGTCCATCCAGCAGAGACATCAGGGTCAGCGGCCGCAACGCTGTCCTCCTCCTCCTCCTCTGGCCCATGAGCCTCTTCCTCCTCTCTCCACCCTCTCACCACTGCTGCTGCGCTCCAATGTTCCCCCTCAACAGCAACGTCCAGCACCTCCAACTCCTCCTCATCCTCCTCCAACGACTCAAATTCCTGCGCAGAAGTGGACTGCGCAGGCAGCTACTGTTCCAGCTGGATCAGGGCCTCTCTCCCAAATCCAGCAAATCGCACAGTGCCCTGTCCAGCAGATAAACTAAGGGCACCCACTGGCAGAGGGATGCCCGTTCCTTGCTGACCAGGTTGGTTCCCTGCAGGAAGGGAGCCAACACCAAGCAGACCTGCTGCATCTGCCCCCACTGTGTGTTGGAGAGGATCTGGAGTTTGGTGGTGCCAGCGAGAGTGCCCTCAACAATGTGGTGGTTGACAGCCCTCCTCTGCTCAACCAGCCGCTCCAACATCGCCAGGGTGGAGTTCCAGCGAGTTGGCACATCGACGACAAGGAGGTGTCATGGCAGGCCCTCGTGCTGCTGGATGTCTGCCAGGTTTGCTGTGGCAGCAGCTGAGCGGCGGAAAGTGTGCACAATTTTCCGAGCCGCTTCCAACAGATCCTCCATCCCCTGGTAGATGCACATGAACTTCTGCACCACCAGGTTGAGGAATGAGGATGTGGGCCAAGCAGGGGATGTCGGTCAAGTTTCCCCTGCTGATAGCAGTCAGCAGGTTTGCCGCATTGTTGGACACCACCAATCTGACTCGGAGGCCTCTGGGGGTCAGCCACGTCTTCTCCTGCTCCCTCAGGTAGCAGAGCACGTTGGCTGCCAGCAAGCTGCTCTTCCCCAGGCTTCTCATCTCCAGCAGCGCTTGGCAATGGCGGGCCTTCACGCTGCTGTTGAGGCAGGTTCGCTTGGCGGCGGGAGCTGCTGCTTCTCCCCTGACCCCGCGTGGTGGCACCACATAGTGGGCGACTGGTGCTGCTGCTTCTGCTGATGCGCCGAGGATGGACCTGCTGCTTCTTTGCTGGCGCATTCCACTAGGCTGACCCAGTGGGCCGTGAAGGACAGATAGCGGTCTGTCCCAAAGAGGCTGCTCCACGAATCCATGGTTATGTGGATCCGCTCACTCATGGTGTGATCGAGCGAGCGGCCCACATTCGCCATAGCAAATCGATGGAGTGCTGGGATCACCGTGCAGGAGAAGTAGTGGCGGCTGGGGACTTTCCACTCCAGGATCCCAAACTGCAGCAGCGCTTTCATATCACTCCCGTCCTGCACAAAGGAGTATGGCAGGAGTTGGGAGCATATGGCCCGGGCAAGCAACCCATTCAGCACCTGGATGCGCCTGTTGGTGGGAGGCAGCACCTTGGTCACACAGGGAAATGACTCGCTGAGAAGGGTCTGGCGGCGTTTGCCTGCACGGGAGGATGAGGAGGTGACTGTGGAGGGAGCTGATGAGGCCACTGAGGACTGGCTGCCCGGGGGGTGCAGTGAGTTGCTGTGCTCCTGGTGCTGCTGGATGAGCAGGAGGGTGGGATGCTGCTGTTGCTGAAGTCTGTGCAGTGGCTGTCTGGCTCTGACCACTGCCTGCATCACTGGCCTTCAGCTTCAGAAACGCACTGTACTCCTGAAAATGTTTGGTCTCCAAGTGGGTCTGCAGGCACGAGGTACTCAACTTGTTGAGATCGCGACCTCTGCTCAGGCTGGCACTGCAACTGTGGCAAATGGCACAGGTCTTGTCGACTTCACACACGGTGAAAAACTGCCAGACTGGGGATATCAACTTGCCCTTCAAGCTTGAGGGCTGGGGATCTTTTATGCCTTTGGAGGGCTGTGTTTTTTTCACTTTGCTGCGGGTGGTGGTAGTTGCTGAAGCAGCAGGCAGTGGCTCCTGCCTTCTTCCACGCCCTGTGCTGGCCGCCATGCTGCTGGCGCACCTCTGCACCAGAGACGCCTCCTCCTCCGATGACGAGCTGCCTTCAACCAACTGTGCTGATGGTGGTGGTACATAGGGACGATCCAGAATCTCATCATCATCATTCCCAAACATCTCCTCTGAGCCCGCCTCAGCCAACTCCTCTGCCCCAACATCCCCTGCATCACACCCCTCCTCCTCAGCGACAACAACAAACTCCTCCACCTCAAACTCCTCCTCCTCCTTGCATGCCCCAATCATCTCCTCCTCAAACTGCTCCAAAACATCCCTCAAAATGCTTGCGGTCCCTGGGGTGAAGAGCGAGCTAAGTGAGGGCAGGCTGGTCGCTGGGGTCGACGTGACCTCAAGCGGTGGTGGAGGCCTGCTGCGGAACGGAGTGCTGGTGGTGGTGGCACTGGTCTCGCTGGTGCTGGAGGTCTGGCTGGAAACAGTAGCTTGCTGCTCCGCCATCATTTCCATGACAGCCTGCGCCTGACTCTCCGCAATGGGCCGGGGTGACGACCCGTCTCAAAGATGGGCACAACACGCTGCTGTTGTGCCTCTGCTCCCTTCTCCACAACTCTGTGGTCAGTGGCTGGAGGTGAACCAGTCACAGACCTGCTGCTGCTGGCAGTGGCTCCTGCAATGGCGCTGCCTCTCCTGGTGGTGCCTCGCCCTCTACCTCTGCCAGTCATTGTGCAAATATAGAAATACAATCAGAAAAACAAAAAAATATATATATATATATGTGACGGACATTACGGGAAGTTGTGCGCAAAATCGCCATCGACTTTCGCATGGTCGTGCACAGTTCCTGTCAGTCTTGGGTAAATGCACAATAGATGTCAATTTCCCTCTCTCTTACTGAGTACAGTAACCTCCCCCACATCCTGTTGAGGTCAGGAAAGAATTCACAAGTGGCCAGACCACCTGTAGAGCAGCATTTGGTCACATAGCTCATGTTCCACCAAACCAGCTCAAACTGGTTGAACTTCAAATTTCCCTCCAAGCTTATAGCTTCACACAATGGGAACATTTACTTTATTAATAATTCAAGATGGGTTTGGCACAGAAAGACAACAAACACATTTCCTGATACCCAGAAATCAGTTCTATCACTCACATGATTTATAATTTTCTGGCTATCAGGAATCAACAGAGAATCCACTTGATCCGGCCTGCGTAGAGCAAATTCGACAGACTAGGCGTGTATAGACTCATTTAATACAGAGTCGCGTGCTGCTTATGAATATGGTCTCGGATTTGCGTTGCACCCATCTGGGGCGGAATTACACAAATTATTAATAATTGGTACATTCCTTGCTCCAAGTCTGGGGGTGGTAACTTGCCTGCCAGGAGGTAACCCTGCCTCAAACACACCTACTTTCCAGGTAGTGACCGCCCCAAAACTCTGGTCAGTAAAAAGCGTTTGCAAGGAACTCCTCCCAGTTCTTCAATTTCCATCTACCAGGAAGGTCTAGACATGTGCTCAAGGAGAACCGGGCGCATGTTGTGTACAAAGACTTTAACCTGAATGCCTACTTTAAACTGGACTATTTTCTTCATTTTTCAAATGGACTGCTCAGCTAACGAAGTAAGAATTTTCTGATTTTATTCCTTTTATTTTTAAGCTCTGTGTTTTATATGTTAATAGGTGTATATAACTGTATGTAATGCATTTGTGTTATTAAACGTTTAAAAATCGTTTAGCGGTTATGACCTGTTGCTGAACATACACAATCGTACCTATTCTCCTGAACTCGCTACCCTGTGTTTAATAGAAGTATACATTTATAACCCGTATGCGAGAACCCGGCCCAGACATAACGATCTGACCCAGATTCTTGCATACTGCTAAGGGTTAATAGAGCGTTCTCGAAGTCCTAGTAAAATTACAGTAGCGGGCTGTGTAACTCGCTTGGTGGCAGATCTTTAAATTATATGTGTGTGGAGTGATTCGGTTGGTATCAGAACGCCTCTTCGCGAGTCAGTTCATCAAATTGCGAATGCGGGTTACCCTTCGTGATGAACAAATGACCGTGTAAGAGGATTTCTGACGCTGATCGATTTACCCCATCCGCAGACCGGCCTAGCGGTCTGTGACAATATATATATATATAGGGCGGGAAAGGATGTCAACTTTAATAAAGAGTCTGGGTTGGTGGTGACTGGTGGTGACAAAAAAAATTAAAGTTTTAGTAGTACTACTACTTTAGTAGTAGTAGTACAAGTACACTACTTACAGTAGTGTAGTCTACAGTAGTCGCTAACTAACTCGTGTGACACTGACGGACAGTGACAAATAACAGTCTGTCAGTCAGTACACGGGCGCAATCAATAGGGTCAGGCAGATGACAGTCTCAGAGATCACAACAACAGATGCTGGCCTGGCCTAGTGGCCTGTGAATGTGAAGTAACTATTACACAGTAGTAGACTGGTGATTAGTGAAGCCTGCGGCAGTAAATAAACTCATAGACTACAGCACAGCAGTGTAAATTAGGTAAAGTACCACATAGGTATTAACAACTAGTGGTGCTCAAATACCCCTTTTTAAAATTCGAGTTTGGTCGAATTCGAATAGTAAATTATTCGAGGTCATTCGAATATTCGAGTCGAATAATTTTTACTATTCGATTCGACCTCGGACTTCGAGCTCACTATTCGAGTCGGTATTCGAGCTAACTATTCGAGCTGACTATTCGAATTGGCCTTAAATAGCTTCCAACACTTGTTTTGAGGGTGAATGATGCAAGAAACCTCTTTTTTTCCAAGTAACAACAGCAAGTGATTATGTGGGGATGTTCCTTTAAAAAAAAAAATGTGGAAAGAGAAGTTGTGTCCTTAATTTTGTTCAGTAGTGTTACTGTATAATCTTCTTCTTCTTCTTCTTCTTCTTCTTCTTCTTCTTCTTCTTCTTCTTCTTCTTCTTCTTCTTCTTCTTCTTCTTCTTCTTCTTCTTCTTCTTCTTCTTCTTCTTCTTCCTTTTCAATATCGTCTTCTTCTTCTTAACGTATTTCTCTTTTCAATTTTTTTTTAAAGAAATGCAGCTATTTTTGAGCGTAACAAATAGCTGGTGGGCGCACGCATGTTGGAAGCGCCATTGTATGTGCTCCCTGGCAGTGGAAACACAAAGACAGCAGGAGGTAAATTCATCAGCAGGAGGAGGAGGATGAGTGTGTGGCAGCAGGCAGTCAATGAGGCAGGCAGCTCGCCGTGACATAATAGCCCTGGTACCTAGCGGTGATACCAGGGCTGTAAATAAACACAACAGGAGGTCCCAGACAGCGGTCGTGCAGCCCACATTGTGTCCAATACACAACTGGGACAACACAGTTTTCAACCCGGGCACCTCAGAAAAATTAAACCTTTTTTTTTTTTTAATGGTTTGTTTGGTTTTGGTTTTGCAACCAATATAGCTATTGTTTGACGTAATAGCTGGTGGCAGAGTGGCAGCAGAAGGTAAATCATCTGTGTACCCTGGCAGTGGGAAACACAGACAGACAGCAGCAGCAGGAGGAGGAATGGAGGAGTAGGCGAGCAGCTATTGTTTGACGTAATAGCTGGTGGCAGAGTGGCAGCAGAAGGTAAATCATCTGTGTACCCTGGCAGTGGGAAACACAGACAGACAGCAGCAGCAGCAGCAGGAGGAGGTATGGAGGAGCAGTGTGAGTGTGGCAGCAGGTAGGCAGCGTGACATAATAGCCCTGGTACCTAGCGGTGATACCAGGGCTGTAAATAAACACAACAGGAGGTCCCAGACAGCGGTCGTGCAGCCCACATTGTGTCCAATACACAACTGGGACAACACAGTTTTCAACCCGGGCACCTCAGAAAAATTAAACCTTTTTTTTTTTTTTTAATGGTTTGTTTGGTTTTGGTTTTGCAACCAATATAGCTATTGTTTGACGTAATAGCTGGTGGCAGAGTGGCAGCAGAAGGTAAATCATCTGTGTACCCTGGCAGTGGGAAACACAGACAGACAGCAGCAGCAGCAGCAGGGGGAGGTATGGAGGAGCAGTGTGAGTGTGGCAGCAGGTAGGCAGCGTGACATAATAGCCCTGGTACCTAGCGGTGATACCAGGGCTGTAAATAAACACAACAGGAGGTCCCAGACAGCGGTCGTGCAGCCCACATTGTGTCCAATACACAACTGGGACAACACAGTTTTCAACCCGGGCACCTCAGAAAAATTAAACTTTTTTTTTTTTTTAATGGTTTGTTTGGTTTTGGTTTTGCAACCAATATAGCTATTGTTTGACGTAATAGCTGGTGGCAGAGTGGCAGCAGAAGGTTAATCATCTGTGTACCCTGGCAGTGGGAAACACAGACAGACAGCAGAAGGGCAGTACACAGCAGCCCACTGTAGGTGTAAAATGTGTGGCTGCAGGTGACGTAATAGTCAAAGTGAACCAGGCTGGCTTAGTGAGCAGGAGCCAGGAGGTGGTAAAGGGTGGTAAGGCACATTAACGATGGTTCCGGCAGCCAGTTCATGTCCCCCTCTCGCCGACAACAGGGGCCAGGAACTCGCCTTCCACCCACGCCTGGTTCATCTTGAGAAACGTCAGTCTGTCCACAGACTTGTGAGACAGACGTGAGCGTTTCTCGGTGACCACGCCACCAGCTGCACTGAAGCAGCGCTCGGACAGCACGCTGGAAGGGGGGCAGGACAGCACTTCCAGGGCGTACTGCGCCAGCTCGCTCCAGATCTCCATGCGCTTGACCCAATACTCCATGGGATCAACAGGGGCATCGCTGTCAAGCCCGCTGTACGACCCCATGTAGTCAGCCACCATGCGGGTCAGGCGCTGGCTGTGACCGGAGGAGGATGCTGCTGCATGCATCTCCTCTCTAGTCACTGCTGCCGGAGCCTCTACAGTCCTGTAGAGCTCGTGGCTGAGAGACAGCAGGTCTGTGGGGCGCTTGCTGCTGCTGGATGCAGGCACCTGCTGCTGCCTCTGTGCTGGCTGCTGGACAGTGGGGGTGGAAGGCTGGGGGAAGGCTTCCTCCAAGCGCTCAACAAGGGCCTGCTGCAAGCTCCTTATTTGTTGCGCTGGGTCTCCTCCTGCAGGCGGCAGGAACTGGCTCAACTTCCCCTTGAGGCGTGGGTCCAACATCATGCTGATCCAGATGTCCTCCCTCTGCTTCATCTGGATCACCCTGGGGTCCCTGCGCAGGCACGTCAGCATGTGCGCTGCCATTGGGAAGAGGCGGGCCACGTCTGCTGGCACATCGACGTCAGTGCTGTCCTCATCCTCCTCCTCTGCCGCCTCATCCTCTCTCCACCCCCGCACCAACTCAGCTGCGCTGTGCTGATCCCCCTCATCAGCTGCCAGGTCAGGGACCTCCACCAAGTCCTCCTCCTCCTCCCCCTCAGAGGTGGACTGCGCAGCTGGTTGCCGCTCCTGCTGGTCCAAGGCTGCCGCTCCCTGTTCCAGCAAAGCATCGAGGGCCCTGTTCAGCAGAGAAACCAGGGGCACCCACTCGCAGACCATAGCATGGTCCCTGCTCACCATGTTTGTGGCCTGCAGGAAGGGAGCCAGCACTAAGCACACCTGCTGCATGTGCCTCCAGTCATCATCGGGGACGATGGACGGGATGTTGCTGGTCTTGTCCCTTCTCTGAGCTGCGGAAACATTGGCCAGGGCAAGGTACTGGTTGACAGCGCGCCTCTGTTCAACCAGACGCTCCAACATCGCCAGGGTGGAGTTCCAGCGAGTCGGAACGTCAAGGATCAGCCGATGGCGTGGCAGATCCAGCTCCTTTTGCACGTCTTCCAGGCTCGCACAGGCTGCAGCCGAGCGCCGGAAGTGACGCACAACATTCCTTGCCGTTTCCAGCAGTTCGCCCATCCCCTGGTAGGTGCGCAGGAACTTCTGCACCACCAGGTTCAGCACGTGGGCAAGACAGGGGATGTGGGTCAGGTTTCCCCTGTGTATTGCGGCAACCAGATTGGCCCCATTGTCGGCCACCACCTCTCCGACTCTGAGGCCTCTGGGGGTCAGCCAAATCCTCTCCTGCTCCTGGAGTTTGGCCAACACATGGGTTGCCGTCAGCTTGGTCTTCCCAAGGCTGACCAAGTGCAGCAGCGCTTGGCAGTGGCGGGCCTTCACGCTGCTGCTGAGGCGGGGGGTTTGGCCAGGTGTGCCGGAGGATGGCAGAGGATCGGAGGAACCTGCTGCAGTTCCCCTGACCCTGCGGGGTGGCACCACCCACTGTGTTGCTGCTGCTGCTGTGCCCGCTGCTGCTCTCCCATCCTCACCCCCTTCCACCAAGCTGACCCAGTGGACAGTGAAGGACAGGTAGCGGCCTGTCCCGAAGCGGCTGCTCCAGGAGTCCATGGTGACGTGGACCCTTTCACCAACCGCGTGCTCCAGCCCTCGCTCCACATTGGCCATCACAAAGCGGTGCAGTGCAGGAATGGCCTTGCGGGAGAAAAAGTGTCTGCTGGGGAGCTGCCAGTCTGGGGCTGCGCAAGCAAGCAGCGCACGAATGTCGCTCCCCTCCTGCACGAGCGTGTACGGCAGGAGTTGGGAGCACATGGCCCGTGCCAGCAAGCCGTTCAGCTGCCGCACGCGACGGCTGCTGGGAGGCAGAGCCCTAACCACCCCCTGGAAGGACTCGCTCAAAAGGCTCTGGCGTGGCCTTTTGCTGACACGGGAATCAGCAGACACAGCAGAGGAGGCCACTGAGGACTGGCTGCCAGAACAGGCCTCAGTTTCGGCGGCAGGAGTTGCAGAGGGGGGAGGAGCAGTGCGTTTCCGCACTCCTGCTGGTGCTGCTGGAGGAGCAGGAGGGCGGGTGGCTGCTGTTGCTGCTGCTGCTGCTGAAGGCTGTGCAGTGATGGGTGTGGTGCCACTGCCAGCACCAGATGCCTTCAGCCTCTGGAACTCCTCATGCTGGTGGAAATGTTTAGCCGCAAGGTGGTTGATGAGCGAGCTGGTGCTGAACTTTAAGGGGTCTGCACCTCTGCTCAACTTCCGCTGACAGTGGTTGCAAGTGGCGTACTTGCTGTACACAGTGGGCATGGTGAAAAAGCGCCAGATTGGTGACAGAAACATCCCCCTACGGCATGGAAGCGCTGCTGCCTGTCTCCCTGTGGTGGTTGGGGGGGGGGCTTGGGTGCGGCTGGTGGTGGTACTGGCTGATGCTGCTGCTGCTGCTGCTGAGCCTGAGACACCAGCAGGGTGTGGGACGCTGCCAATGCTTGCAATGATGCGCCTCCTTGCAAGGCCCACAAGCGCATCCTCCTCCTCCTCCTCAGAGCTGCTGAGGACGACATCCCCTGGAGGTGGTGGCACCCAGTCTCTGTCTGTCACCGGGTCATCATCATCCTCCCCCTCCTGAAACATTTCCTGCTGGGATGAGGACCCCCCAAACTCCTCTCCTGATGCATGGATGGGCTGCTTGACTGTCGCCACAGTCTTGCTGTCCAATCCCTCATCCCCCAAAGTGCCCATCAGCATCTCCTCCTCAAGATCGCCAACAACAGCAGACAATTTACTCATGATGCCTGGGGTCAAAAGACTGCTGAATGACAGGTCGGCGAGTGACGGTGAACTGGCCTCCTCCCCAGACCCTGCTGGGCGGCTGCTGCGAACAGGGGTGGTGGTGGTGGTGAGGGTGGAGGCCTCGGATGCAGAGCTGATGGCGGGCTGCTCATCCTCCGTCATGAGTTGCACCACAGTGTCTGCATCCTTTTCCTCAATGGGACGTTTCCGACCCGGCTGGAGGAAAATGGGAGCAGGTGCTACACGCTGCTGCTGCTGTGTCTCTGCAGCGTGAGTTGCAGATGCTCCTGCTGGGCGGCGCCCAAGGCGTCCACGGCCAGTGGCTATGGGAGGAATGTTAGCCACTGACGCTGCTGCTGCTGCTGCGGAACTGTGCATGGTGGCGCGCCCGCGGCCGCGGCTTGCCACAATGCTGCTCCCTCTCCTCCTGATTCCCTTGCTGCCCTTCCCCTTGCCCAAACCGCGCTGGCTGCCACTTCCAGACATCTTCAATGTTTTGGGCGTATAGACAAAAGTTTTTTAAAAGGGCGGGTGAAAAGTGGGGTACTTTAATGGAGTGGGTTGGTTGGTGAGGTGACTGAGTGAGTGTCCCCTAGTACAGTAAGTAAGTAGTAACAGTCAGGAAGTACAACTAGCAGTTACAATAATCAGTAGTAATCACAAGTAAATTTAGTGTGTGTACACTCAGACAGTGAGTGACCGCACGCAGGAGCTAGTAGCCTATGAACACAGTGACTGAGTGTCCTAGACTCCTAGTACAGTAAGAGTAAGTAGTAACAGTAAGTAGAACTAACTAATAATCAATCAGCGATCAGAAGGAAATGGAGTGTGGGTGGTGTGTGTACACTCAGACAGTGAGTGACCGCACGCAGGAGCTAGTAGCCTATGAACACAGTGACTGAGTGTCCTAGACTCCTAGTACAGTAAGAGTAAGTAGTAACAGTAAGTAGAACTAACTAATTACAATAATCAATCAGCGATCAGAAGGAAATGGAGTGTGGGTGGTGTGTGTACACTCAGACAGTGAGTGACCGCACGCAGGAGCTAGTAGCCTATGAACACAGTGACTGAGTGTCCTAGACTCCTAGTACAGTAAGAGTAAGTAGTAACAGTAAGTAGAACTAACTAATTACAATAATCAATCAGCGATCAGAAGGAAATGGAGTGTGGGTGGTGTGTACACTCAGACAGTGAGTGCCCGCACGCAGGAGCTAGTAGCCTATGAACACAGTGACTGAGTGTCCTAGACTCCTAGTACAGTAAGAGTAAGTAGTAACAGTAAGTAGAACTAACTAATTACAATAATCAATCAGCGATCAGAAGGAAATGGAGTGTGGGTGTGTGTACACTCAGACAGTGAGTGCACGCACGCAGGAGCTAGTAGCCTATGAACACAGTGACTGTCTGACTGAGTGTCCTAGACTCCTAGTACAGTAAGAGTAAGTAGTAACAGTAAGTAGAACTAACTAATTACGATAATCAATCAGCGATCAGAAGGAAATAGAGTGTGTGTTGTGTGTGTACACTCAGACAGTGAGTGCAGTGCGCACACGCAGGAGCTAGTAGCCTATATGAACAGTGACAGTGAGTGTCCCTACGGGTACAGTAAGAGTAAGTAAGTACAACTAACTAACAATAATCTATCAGTAATCAGAAGGAAATAGAGTGTGTGTACACACAGACAGTGAGTGAGTGCACACACGCAGGAGCTAGCTAGTAGCCTATAAACAGTGACAGTCAGTGAGTGTCCTACTCCTAGTACAGTATAACTACAATACTATTAGTAAAGGACAGCAGAAATACTGGTATAGATGAGAGAAATAAACAGAGGACAGCTGCCCACAGAGGCAAGGCCCCCCTGAGGCCTAAACCTGTAAGCTTGCAGCAGCTGCCTGTCTCTAATGTAACACACAAGCTACTAACTAAAATACAATGTCTATCTAACTAACAACAATATAGGTGTATATGGCAGGTGTAGGTGAGCAAAAACGCTAGGTAAATGATCACAATAGAGCACTTGCTAAGCCAAAGCACAAAGGAGCAACTCTCTCTCTGTACAAGTCTCAGGCAAGCATGGAGAAACGGAACATGGCGGCCGCTATTTATAGGGTAGGGGCTGGCCAGGGTCCCCCTCTGTGATTGGCTGCCGTCAGAGGGCCTGGGAGCCCTCTGATTGGCTCTAAGGACATCAATCTGGGCTATGACGCTATTCGAGCTCGGTACCGAGCTCGAATAGCGCCGTTTGCTCGAATAGCTCGAATAGTGAATGGGCTATTCGAGTGTACTCGGATAGCCCATTCGAATAGCTACAGCTATTCGGAGCTCGAATACCGAGCTCGGATAGCTGAAAAAGAGCTCGAATATTCGAGCTACTCGAATATTCGAGCTCTGCTGAGCACCACTGTTAACAACGAACTATAGTCGGGCAGATGATAGTCAGGGATGCTAATCCGGTTTCCGGGTAACCCGGAAATCCGAACTTTTTTCAGCTATCCGATTTGGAACCCCCACCGAGCCAACAAAAAGTCTGTAGCATTCTAGCATATATCTTCTGCCATGACGCGGTGGTGGCAGAAGTAATTGGAGTCAATGGGCGATGCAGGAATTTAATCAAAGGTAGCCCGGTGCATCGCAGACAGTGCGCATGCACGTACCGACAGGAATCCCAGTGATCTACTTTCTGAACAGCAGGGAGTATGTCACTGAATGGGGGTGGGCCTGTGCATATGACCCTGTCGGCACACTCAGCTGCAGGGTCATGTGTTGGTCATTTTTTGCATTGTGCTGAGATGCTGCAGGAGCATAGCATCCCCACCATATCACAAAAAGTAAGTGTTAAACCAACCTTAAAGGACTCCAAAGGTGAAGCTTAAAAGTAACCATTATTTACCTGGGGCCTCTGCCAGCCCCTAGTAGTCTTGTGGGTGCCTTGCTGCAGCTGCAGTGGTCCCCAATGTCCTGCTAGCTGCACATGAATATTGGTGCGTCTGCCCATGCATGGGCACATACAGCCAGCAACGCAAAGGCACCCACATCATCAGGTGCATACTGTGCCTATGCAGACTACTGAGCAGGTGCAGTATGCACCTGGGAACCTGGGCGCCCTCATGGCCGTGCATACGCAGAAGCGCCGACCCGCTGATGGGTTGGCGAGCTTCACGGGCAGCCAGCGTGACAGCAGGGCCCACCGGAGCTGCGGCGGGGAACTCACAAGACTGCCAGGGGCTGGAGAGAGCTCAGGTAAGTAATGATTACTTTAAAATTTCACATCGGGAGTCCTTTAAGGAGAGATAATTGTGAGTTAATAAGAAAGGTGAAATTATTCATTGGAAAGCCTTAGTGAATCAGTCCCTATGTGCGGTGCTGTCAGTTATGATGGACCACACAATGGGGTTGATTCACTAAACCATGCTATGACAAATATCACACTTTATCAAAGATATCACACCTTATTAAAGTTAACACACCTTATCAGAGTAGCATAGCCATCGCTACGAACCCGCAGGGGCTCAGGGCAGGATGAGTGCCATTGCCAATTAGAAGGCATAAGTTCATAGTGCTTGCTATGCTACTCTGATAAGGTGTGTTAACTTTGATAAGGTGTGATATCTTTGATAAGGTGTGCTGTCATAGCATGGTTTAGTGAATCAGGCCCCTTGTGTGAGATATGCATGGTAACATGAAAGTCCATTGACATTTGTGCTACTGCTCACAGTAGAGAAAGTGTTCCTGCTTGTTGCAATGTAATGGATCTGGGAACACTTCATCGCACGATGCACATGATTTCCCATCAAAGTTTATTGTGTTGAAGCCATTGATGTCCATGTTGTCCACACTATCATATACTCTGCTGTGCATCGGGAAACGCCTGCACAAAATCAAATTCCTGCTCGCGTTGCGTAGTGCGAATGATGCCTTAAACTGACACTGAAGCAAAAAAACTTATGATATATGAATTGTATGTGTAGTACTGATAAATAATGGAACATTAGTAGCAAAGTAAATATTCTCATATTTTTATATATATATATATATATATATATATATATATATATATATATATATATATATATATATATATATATATATATATATATATATAGAGCTTTTTTTTTTAATAACAGTGCATTATTCTGTCATATTTGCAATTACATGCCACACTCTATTTTAAACTAGAACACAAGCAGAGCTAATGAGCCTTTCAACTTCCCCGCAGTAAAACACTTATCTAAATCTGTCTCTGACTGTTTCTTTGATGTATAAATGCTCCAGAAAACAGCGACCCGAGTTGGGTCGGAGAGCTCAGAGCAGCTCTTTAGCATAGATAAGAACTGAAGTTTCTTTACATTTCCTGTACTGGAAACAATATTAGAATCATTTTTTTGCTGTTTATTTTCACTTCAGATTCACTTTAAGGTCTTACTCAGTCCTGTCTTTCTGTTGATATCAGGTGAGAACCTTCATCCTTGTCAATTCAAAATTAACTTTTGTCTTGGTGTGCCAGATAAGTAAGCATTCTCAATGAACCCTTGAACACATACTGTATTCTCTACCTAGCATGTGTAAGCAACTTTCCAACTCTGGGTAGCATCTGCACAGGAGAGCAATGGAATCTACAGTTCCGACCTACCACATTTTTCCAAAACAAAACAGAAAAATCTGGGTGCACATGCACAATTAAAGCCTATGAACATGGACAGTGTCTGTTCTCACTAGGCTGGTCACCAAGTCCACCGCATCTGCTTCGATCGCCTGTTTGATTGCTGATACACAAATATCCCCCTATTTCACTGCTGGTGACTTTTCCTCTTGGTCCTGAAGCTGGTAAACAGATCAGTGCCAATGTGAATGCCTGGTGGATTGTAAAAGACCAATGGCAATCTTCAGTAACAGGAAGTATTTTTATTGGTTTATGGTGGACTAGGGTGACCAGACATCCTCTAAAAGGAGGACATGTCCTCTTTTTTAGCATGGTTTCCTCTGTCCTCCAGGCACTCCAAAAGTTCATTAAAATGTCCTCCTTTCGCAGAATCAGAAACAGAGTTGACTGCTTTTACTTATGACATATGTGATATACATATGAGATATGAGATACATATGAGCTATACTGAGATTGAGCAGACTTCGGCTTCTGTTACCAGGTTATCAATATTTATAACCTTAAATAGACTCTGAAGCGAGAATAAATCTCGCTTCAGAGCTCATAGTTAGCAGGGGCACGTGTGCCCCTGCTAAACCGCCGCAATAGCGCCGCTAAACGGGGGTCCCTTGACCCCCAAACCCCCCACTGCAACACTTGGTCGCAGACTTGGTCGCTCCTGGAGGCAGGGCTAATGGCTGCAGCCTTGCCTCCAGTCGCGTCTGTCAGCGGCGCATCGCTATCTTTCCCCCGCCCCTCTCAGTGAAGGAAGACAGAGGGGCGGGGGAGAGGCGGAGATACACGCTGATAGACGCGCGTGGGGCAGGGCTGCGGCGGTTAGCCCTGCCCCAACCAGGAAGCGCTCCCCCGCATTACGGAGGGGATTTGGGGGGACCGGGACCCTCGTTTAGCCGCGGGATAGCGGCGGTTTAGCAGGGGCACACATGCCCCTGCTATCTATGAGGTCTGAAGCGAGATTTATTCTCGCTTCCGACTCTCTTTAAAGAGACACTGAAGCGAAAAAAAAAATATGATATTATGATTTGTATGTGTAGTACGGCTAAGAAATAAAACAATAAGATCAGATAAAATCAGTCTAATTATTTCCAGTACAGGAAGAGTTAAGAAACTCCAGTTGTTATCTCTATGCAAAAAAGCAATTAAGCTCTACCACTTTCAAAGTAGTGGAGAGGGCTGTTATCTGACTTTTATTATCTCAACTGTTTTCTTTTCCTCTGCCAGAGGAGAGGTCATTAGTTCACAGACTGCTCTGAAAGAATCATTTTGAATGCTGAGTGTTGTGTGTAATCTGCACATATTAGAGAATGATGCAATGTTAGAAAATACACCATATACCTGAAAATAAAAATATGAGAATATTTTCTTTGCTGCTAATATTCTAATAATTATTCATAGTACACAACCAATTCATTATATCATATATATTTTTTTCGCTTCAGTGTCTCTTTAAGAAGTGGGAGCGTGGCAACACTGTCTATATTCTAGTTCCATCCGACAGCACAACTAATCAATACTTTTTGTAAAATGTCAAATGAAAAAGAAACAGAAATGTCTAAAACAGAGAAGTTGCAAGTTTTCTGTCTGTCACCAAACGTCCATGTTTTGTGGCAGGACAAAAAGAAACTGTCATGTATGGCATTGGTACTAACCAGAGATGGCTTAAGATGTAATGGGACCCTAGGCAAGTTGGTTAGATTTGCCATCCCTTTGTGGTGCCTTTGGTAAGCTGAAGTGGAGAGAGGTCAAAGAAGGAAGCAGCTGGGCCTCTTGACACCCTTTAGACCCCTGGCACTTGCCTAGGTTGCCTGGTGAATGATCCTGCTCTGATGGTAACCGTGGAGTTGGAGTTATTTGGTCATACAGTATTTGTTCTCCTTTCTAACGGTCTCTGTCCTCCTTTTTAGCCGACCCCATCTGGTCACCCTATGGTGGACCAATGAAAATTCTCCCTGTTGTTAGTAAGAATTGGTCTTTGTCCAATGGGAAGCCCCATGCTCCTGCCAGCCTCCGGTCTGTGAGCTTCGGGACCAAGTCGAAGAGTCAGCAGCAGGAGAACTAAGAGACAAGTGATTATGGTGATCGAAACAGATTTTGTTCACTTACTTTGCGATCAAAGCAGACTCCCTGACTTTGTTCAAGAGTATGTACAAGATTTTTTTTCTGTTTTGAAGGCAAAATCACACCAATTATTGATTTAATTTAGATTTATCGTCTCTTAGCTTACTATGATGTGATGAAGACAGAGAGAAAGAGAGCATGAGAGACCTATTGTGATGTTTGTTCTTCCAGGTGTTGGCGCTGTGCAGGTGACCCAGCATCCTCCCTTCCTGCATCTGTATGAGGGTGACTCCACCAGCATGGCCTGTGATGTCAGCAAGGGAAAGGAGAATGAGATTATAAAAACATTCTGGTATGTGAATGGAACCACTGGAGCTCTGCAGAATTCTTCTAGGATGACGGTTACACTGAGCTCTCTGGTCATCTCCCCTGTCACAGCTAATGATACCGGACTCTACATCTGCTCTGTGCGTCTCAAAATCACCCTCAAATGGGAGAATGGAAGTGGGATATATCTGACAGTCACAGGTGAGAAACATACACCTACTGATAGTAACCAGCTGTCATTTATGTGAGCCAATTCAAACCTTAGTCCATACTAAAGATGATCTGTTGTCCCCATCACTCTCACACACTAGTATTCTCTTCAGTAAACGTGTCCCTGTGTAGTAGCGATTGTGGCCAGTGGTGCTCAGCAGAGCTCGAATATTCGAGTAGCTCGAATATTCGAGCTCTTTTTCAGCTATCCGAGCTCGGTATTCGAGCTCCGAATAGCTGTAGCTATTCGAATGGGCTATCCGAGTACACTCGAATAGCCCATTCACTATTCGAGCTATTCGAGCAAACGGCGCTATTCGAGCTCGGTACCGAGCTCGAATAGCGTCATAGCCCAGATTGATGTCCTTAGAGCCAATCAGAGGGCTCCCAGGCCCTCTGACGGCAGCCAATCACAGAGGGGGACCCTGGCCAGCCCCTACCCTATAAATAGCGGCCGCCATGTTCCGTTTCTCCATGCTTGCCTGAGACTTGTACAGAGAGAGAGTTGCTCCTTTGTGCTTTGGCTTAGCAAGTGCTCTATTGTGATCATTTACCTAGCGTTTTTGCTCACCTACACCTGCCATATACACCTATATTGTTGTTAGTTAGATAGACATTGTATTTTAGTTAGTAGCTTGTGTGTTACATTAGAGACAGCCAGGCAGCTGCTGCAAGCTTACAGGTTTAGGCCTCAGGGGGGCCTTGCCTCTGTGGGCAGCTGTCCTCTGTTTATTTCTCTCATCTATACCAGTATTTCTGCTGTCCTTTACTAATAGTATTGTAGTTATACTGTACTAGGAGTAGGACACTCACTGACTGTCACTGTTTATAGGCTACTAGCTAGCTCCTGCGTGTGTGCACTCACTCACTGTGTGTACATACTACACACACTCTATTTCCTTCTGATTACTGATAGATTATTGTTAGTTAGTTGTACTTACTGTTACTACTTACTCTTACTGTACTAGGAGTCTAGGACACTCAGTCAGACAGTCACTGTGTTCATAGGCTACTAGCTCCTGCGTGCGGTCACTCACTGTCTGAGTGTACACACACCACCCACACTCCATTTCCTTCTGATCGCTGATTGATTATTGTAATTAGTTAGTTCTACTTACTGTTACTACTTACTCTTACTGTACTAGGAGTCTAGGACACTCAGTCACTGTGTTCATAGGCTACTAGCTCCTGCGTGCGGGCACTCACTGTCTGAGTGTACACACACCACCCACACTCCATTTCCTTCTGATCGCTGATTGATTATTGTAATTAGTTAGTTCTACTTACTGTTACTACTTACTCTTACTGTACTAGGAGTCTAGGACACTCAGTCACTGTGTGTTCATAGGCTACTAGCTCCTGCGTGCGGTCACTCACTGTCTGAGTGTACACACACCACCCACACTCCATTTCCTTCTGATCGCTGATTGATTATTGTAATTAGTTAGTTCTACTTACTGTTACTACTTACTCTTACTGTACTAGGAGTCTAGGACACTCAGTCACTGTGTTCATAGGCTACTAGCTCCTGCGTGCGGGCACTCACTGTCTGAGTGTACACACACCACCCACACTCCATTTCCTTGTGATCGCTGATTGATTATTGTAATTAGTTAGTTCTACTTACTGTTACTACTTACTCTTACTGTACTAGGAGTCTAGGACACTCAGTCACTGTGTTCATAGGCTACTAGCTCCTGCGTGCGGTCACTCACTGTCTGAGTGTACACACACCACCCACACTCCATTTCCTTCTGATCGCTGATTGATTATTGTAATTAGTTAGTTCTACTTACTGTTACTACTTACTCTTACTGTACTAGGAGTCTAGGACACTCAGTCACTGTGTTCATAGGCTACTAGCTCCTGCGTGCGGGCACTCACTGTCTGAGTGTACACACACCACCCACACTCCATTTCCTTCTGATCGCTGATTGATTATTGTAATTAGTTAGTTCTACTTACTGTTACTACTTACTCTTACTGTACTAGGAGTCTAGGACACTCAGTCACTGTGTTCATAGGCTACTAGCTCCTGCGTGCGGGCACTCACTGTCTGAGTGTACACACACCACCCACACTCCATTTCCTTCTGATCGCTGATTGATTATTGTAATTAGTTAGTTCTACTTACTGTTACTACTTACTCTTACTGTACTAGGAGTCTAGGACACTCAGTCACTGTGTGTTCATAGGCTACTAGCTCCTGCGTGCGGTCACTCACTGTCTGAGTGTACACACACCACCCACACTCCATTTCCTTCTGATCGCTGATTGATTATTGTAATTAGTTAGTTCTACTTACTGTTACTACTTACTCTTACTGTACTAGGAGTCTAGGACACTCAGTCACTGTGTTCATAGGCTACTAGCTCCTGCGTGCGGGCACTCACTGTCTGAGTGTACACACACCACCCACACTCCATTTCCTTCTGATCGCTGATTGATTATTGTAATTAGTTAGTTCTACTTACTGTTACTACTTACTCTTACTGTACTAGGAGTCTAGGACACTCAGTCACTGTGTGTTCATAGGCTACTAGCTCCTGCGTGCGGTCACTCACTGTCTGAGTGTACACACACCACCCACACTCCATTTCCTTCTGATCGCTGATTGATTATTGTAATTAGTTAGTTCTACTTACTGTTACTACTTACTCTTACTGTACTAGGAGTCTAGGACACTCAGTCACTGTGTTCATAGGCTACTAGCTCCTGCGTGCGGGCACTCACTGTCTGAGTGTACACACACTAAATTTACTTGTGATTACTACTGATTATTGTAACTGCTAGTTGTACTTCCTGACTGTTACTACTTACTTACTGTACTAGGGGACACTCACTCAGTCACCTCACCAACCAACCCACTCCATTAAAGTACCCCACTTTTCACCCGCCCTTTTAAAAAACTTTTGTCTATACGCCCAAAACATTGAAGATGTCTGGAAGTGGCAGCCAGCGCGGTTTGGGCAAGGGGAAGGGCAGCAAGGGAATCAGGAGGAGAGGGAGCAGCATTGTGGCAAGCCGCGGCCGCGCCACCATGCACAGTTCCGCAGCAGCAGCAGCGTCAGTGGCTAACATTCCTCCCATAGCCACTGGCCGTGGACGCCTTGGGCGCCGCCCAGCAGGAGCATCTGCAACTCACGCTGCAGAGACACAGCAGCAGCAGCGTGTAGCACCTGCTCCCATTTTCCTCCAGCCGGGTCGGAAACGTCCCATTGAGGAAAAGGATGCAGACACTGTGGTGCAACTCATGACGGAGGATGAGCAGCCCGCCATCAGCTCTGCATCCGAGGCCTCCACCCTCACCACCACCACCACCCCTGTTCGCAGCAGCCGCCCAGCAGGGTCTGGGGAGGAGGCCAGTTCACCGTCACTCGCCGACCTGTCATTCAGCAGTCTTTTGACCCCAGGCATCATGAGTAAATTGTCTGCTGTTGTTGGCGATCTTGAGGAGGAGATGCTGATGGGCACTTTGGGGGATGAGGGATTGGACAGCAAGACTGTGGCGACAGTCAAGCAGCCCATCCATGCATCAGGAGAGGAGTTTGGGGGGTCCTCATCCCAGCAGGACATGTTTCAGGAGGGGGAGGATGATGATGACCCGGTGACAGACAGAGACTGGGTGCCACCACCTCCAGGGGATGTCGTCCTCAGCAGCTCTGAGGAGGAGGAGGAGGATGCGCTTGTGGGCCTTGCAAGGAGGCGCATCATTGCAAGCATTGGCAGCGTCCCACACCCTGCTGGTGTCTCAGGCTCAGCAGCAGCAGCATCAGACAGTACCACCACCAGCCGCACCCAAGCCGCCCCCCCCAACCACCACAGGGAGACAGGCAGCAGCGCTTCCATGCCGTAGGGGGATGTTTAAGTCACCAATCTGGCGATATTTCACCATGCCCACTGTGTACAGCAAGTACGCCACTTGCAACCACTGTCAGCGGAAGTTGAGCAGAGGTGCAGACCCCTTAAAGTTCTGCACCAGCTCGCTCATCAACCACCTTGCGGCTAAACATTTCCACCAGCATGAGGAGTTCCAGAGGCTGAAGGCATCTGGTGCTGGCAGTGGCACCACACCCATCACTGCACAGCCTTCAGCAGCAGCAGCAGCAACAGCAGCCACCCGCCCTCCTGCTCCTCCAGCAGCACCAGCAGGAGTGCGGAAACGCACTGCTCCTCCCCCCTCTGCAACTCCTGCCGCCGACACTGAGGCCTGTTCTGGCAGCCAGTCCTCAGTGGCCTCCTCTGCTGTGTCTGCTGATTCCCGTGTCAGCAAAAGGCCACGCCAGAGCCTTTTGAGCGAGTCCTTCCAGGGGGTGGTTAGGGCTCTGCCTCCCAGCAGCCGTCGCGTGCGGCAGCTGAACGGCTTGCTGGCACGGGCCATGTGCTCCCAACTCCTGCCGTACACGCTCGTGCAGGAGGGGAGCGACATTCGTGCGCTGCTTGCTTGCGCAGCCCCAGACTGGCAGCTCCCCAGCAGACACTTTTTCTCCCGCAAGGCCATTCCTGCACTGCACCGCTTTGTGATGGCCAATGTGGAGCGAGGGCTGGAGCACGCGGTTGGTGAAAGGGTCCACGTCACCATGGACTCCTGGAGCAGCCGCTTCGGGACAGGCCGCTACCTGTCCTTCACTGTCCACTGGGTCAGCTTGGTGGAAGGGGGTGAGGATGGGAGAGCAGCAGCGGGCACAGCAGCAGCAGCAACACAGTGGGTGGTGCCACCCCGCAGGCTCAGGGGAACTGCAGCAGGTTCCTCCGATCCTCTGCCATCCTCCGGCACACCTGGCCAAACCCCCCGCCTCAGCAGCAGCGTGAAGGCCCGCCACTGCCAAGCGCTGCTGCACTTGGTCAGCCTTGGGAAGACCAAGCTGACGGCAACCCATGTGTTGGCCAAACTCCAGGAGCAGGAGAGGATTTGGCTGACCCCCAGAGGCCTCAGAGTCGGAGAGGTGGTGGCCGACAATGGGGCCAATCTGGTTGCCGCAATACACAGGGGAAACCTGACCCACATCCCCTGTCTTGCCCACGTGCTGAACCTGGTGGTGCAGAAGTTCCTGCGCACCTACCAGGGGATGGGCGAACTGCTGGAAACGGCAAGGAATGTTGTGCGTCACTTCCGGCGCTCGGCTGCAGCCTGTGCGAGCCTGGAAGACGTGCAAAAGGAGCTGGATCTGCCACGCCATCGGCTGATCCTTGACGTTCCGACTCGCTGGAACTCCACCCTGGCGATGTTGGAGCGCCTGGTTGAACAGAGGCACGCTGTCAAACAGTACCTTGCCCTGGCCACTGTTTCCGCAGCTCTGAGAAGGGACAAGACCAGCAACTTCCCGTCCATCGTCCCCGATGATGACTGGAGGCACATGCAGCAGGTGTGCTTAGTGCTGGCTCCCTTCCTGCAGGCCACAAACATGGTGAGCAGGGACCATGCTATGGTCTGCGAGTGGGTGCCCCTGGTTTCTCTGCTGAACAGGGCCCTCGATGCTTTGCTGGAACAGGGAGCGGCAGCCTTGGACCAGCAGGAGCGGCAACCAGCTGCGCAGTCCACCTCTGAGGGGGAGGAGGAGGAGGACTTGGTGGAGGTCCCTGACCTGGCTGCTGATGAGGGGGATCAGCACAGCGCAGCTGAGTTGGTGCGGGGGTGGAGAGAGGATGAGGCAGCAGAGGAGGAGGATGAGGACAGCACTGACGTCGATGTGCCAGCAGACGTGGCCCGCCTCTTCCCAATGGCAGCGCACATGCTGACGTGCCTGCGCAGGGACCCCAGGGTGATCCAGATGAAGCAGAGGGAGGACATCTGGATCAGCATGATGTTGGACCCACGCCTCAAGGGGAAGTTGAGCCAGTTCCTGCCGCCTGCAGGAGGAGACCCAGCGCAACAAATAAGGAGCTTGCAGCAGGCCCTTGTTGAGCGCTTGGAGGAAGCCTTCCCCCAGCCTTCCACCCCCACTGTCCAGCAGCCAGCACAGAGGCAGCAGCAGGTGCCTGCATCCAGCAGCAGCAAGCGCCCCACAGACCTGCTGTCTCTCAGCCACGAGCTCTACAGGACTGTAGAGGCTCCGGCAGCAGTGACTAGAGAGGAGATGCATGCAGCAGCATCCTCCTCCGGTCACAGCCAGCGCCTGACCCGCATGGTGGCTGACTACATGGGGTCGTACAGCGGGCTTGACAGCGATGCCCCTGTTGATCCCATGGAGTATTGGGTCAAGCGCATGGAGATCTGGAGCGAGCTGGCGCAGTACGCCCTGGAAGTGCTGTCCTGCCCCCCTTCCAGCGTGCTGTCCGAGCGCTGCTTCAGTGCAGCTGGTGGCGTGGTCACCGAGAAACGCTCACGTCTGTCTCACAAGTCTGTGGACAGACTGACGTTTCTCAAGATGAACCAGGCGTGGGTGGAAAGCGAGTTCCTGGCCCCTGTTGTCGGCGAGAGGGGGACATGAACTGGCTGCCGGAACCATCGTTAATGTGCCTTACCACCCTTTACCACCTCCTGGCTCCTGCTCACTAAGCCAGCCTGGTTCACTTTGACTATTACGTCGCCTGCAGCCACACATTTTACACCTACAGTGGGCTGCTGTGTACTGCCCTTCTGCTGTCTGTCTGTGTTTCCCACTGCCAGGGTACACAGATGATTTACCTTCTGCTGCCACTCTGCCACCAGCTATTACGTCAAACAATAGCTATATTGGTTGCAAAACCAAAAACCAAAAAACCATAAAAAAAAAAAAAAGGTTTAATTTTTCTGAGGTGCCCGGGTTGAAAACTGTGTTGTCCCAGTTGTGTATTGGACACAATGTGGGCTGCACGACCGCTGTCTGGGACCTCCTGTTGTGTTTATTTACAGCCCTGGTATCACCGCTAGGTACCAGGGCTATTATGTCACGCTGCCTACCTGCTGCCACACTCACACTGCTCCTCCATACCTCCTCCTGCTGCTGCTGCTGCTGTCTGTCTGTGTTTCCCACTGCCAGGGTACACAGATGATTTACCTTCTGCTGCCACTCTGCCACCAGCTATTACGTCAAACAATAGCTGCTCGCCTACTCCTCCATTCCTCCTCCTGCTGCTGCTGTCTGTCTGTGTTTCCCACTGCCAGGGTACACAGATGATTTACCTTCTGCTGCCACTCTGCCACCAGCTATTACGTCAAACAATAGCTGCTCGCCTACTCCTCCATTCCTCCTCCTGCTGCTGCTGTCTGTCTGTGTTTCCCACTGCCAGGGTACACAGATGATTTACCTTCTGCTGCCACTCTGCCACCAGCTATTACGTCAAACAATAGCTGCTCGCCTACTCCTCCATTCCTCCTCCTGCTGCTGCTGTCTGTCTGTGTTTCCCACTGCCAGGGTACACAGATGATTTACCTTCTGCTGCCACTCTGCCACCAGCTATTACGTCAAACAATAGCTATATTGGTTGCAAAACCAAAAACCAAAAAACCATAAAAAAAAAAAAGGTTTAATTTTTCTGAGGTGCCCGGGTTGAAAACTGTGTTGTCCCAGTTGTGTATTGGACACAATGTGGGCTGCACGACCGCTGTCTGGGACCTCCTGTTGTGTTTATTTACAGCCCTGGTATCACCGCTAGGTACCAGGGCTATTATGTCACGCTGCCTACCTGCTGCCACACTCACACTGCTCCTCCATACCTCCTCCTGCTGCTGCTGCTGCTGTCTGTCTGTGTTTCCCACTGCCAGGGTACACAGATGATTTACCTTCTGCTGCCACTCTGCCACCAGCTATTACGTCAAACAATAGCTGCTCGCCTACTCCTCCATTCCTCCTCCTGCTGCTGCTGTCTGTCTGTGTTTCCCACTGCCAGGGTACACAGATGATTTACCTTCTGCTGCCACTCTGCCACCAGCTATTACGTCAAACAATAGCTATATTGGTTGCAAAACCAAAAACCAAAAAACCATAAAAAAAAAAAAAAAAAGGTTTAATTTTTCTGAGGTGCCCGGGTTGAAAACTGTGTTGTCCCAGTTGTGTATTGGACACAATGTGGGCTGCACGACCGCTGTCTGGGACCTCCTGTTGTGTTTATTTACAGCCCTGGTATCACCGCTAGGTACCAGGGCTATTATGTCACGGCGAGCTGCCTGCCTCATTGACTGCCTGCTGCCACACACTCATCCTCCTCCTCCTGCTGCTGAATTTACCTCCTGCTGTCTTTGTGTTTCCACTGCCAGGGAGCACATACAATGGCGCTTCCAACATGCGTGCGCCCACCAGCTATTTGTTACGCTCAAAAATAGATGCATTTCTTTAAAAAAAAATTGAAAAGAGAAATACGTGAAGAAGAATAAGACTATATTGAAAAGGAAGGAGAAGAAGAAGAAGAAGAAGAAGAAGAAGAAGAAGAAGAAGAAGAAGAAGAAGAAGAAGAAGAAGAAGAAGAAGAAGAAGAAGAAGAAGAAGAAGAAGAAGAAGAAGAAGAAGAAGAAGAAGACGATATAGAAGAAGACGATATAGAAGAAGAAGAAAGATAAAGAAGAAGAAGAACAAGTATATACAGTAACACTACTGAACAAAATTAAGGACACAACTTCTCTTTCCACATTTTTTTTTAAAGGAACATCCCCACATAATCACTTGCTGTTGTTACTTGGAAAAAAAGAGGTTTCTTGCATCATTCACCCTCAAAACAAGTGTTGGAAGCTATTTAAGGCCAATTCGAATAGTCAGCTCGAATAGTTAGCTCGAATACCGACTCGAATAGTGAGCTCGAAGTCCGAGGTCGAATCGAATAGTAAAAATTATTCGACTCGAATATTCGAATGACCTCGAATAATTTACTATTCGAATTCGACCAAACTCGAATTTTAAAAAGGGGTATTTGAGCACCACTGATTGTGGCCTCTCTCAATTATCTCCTCTTTCATACTGGTGACCAGTGATGCTCATCTAGATTCCGGATATCCGAGTAACCCGGATATCCGAGCATTTTTTACGCTATCCGGGTCAGACTCCGGATCCCGGATAGCTATCTGCGGATAGTTTGACGCATGACCCGGCTATCTGCGGATATCCGGATCTGAAATACTGTAACTAAGGTGATGACGTCCTGGAGCCAATCAGAGGGCTCCCAGCAGAAGCCCTAGCAACCAATCACAGAGGGGAACCCTGGCCAGCCCCACCTGACCTCATTGAGCCAATCAGAGGCCTCCTAGCCTAAGCCCTGGCACCCAATCACAGAAAGGAACACTGTCCAGCCCCCCTTGTATAATAAGGAGGGCTGCCATGATGAGACAGATCGTTATGGCTTGCTGAATGCTTCCTGAGAGACATGCTGCAGTGCTGGTGGCCTAGCAAGGGCTGCCTGTACACAGTTATAAACCTAAAGCTGTTCATTGATTAACCCCTTCACTACTCTATATAGTAATCGTTAATTAGCTTGACTGATGTCTCATAGTGTGACAGTTAGAGTGTGTGCTGTACAGCTGCAGTGCTGCTGCTGGGCCAAGGGCTGTACACAGTGATAAGCTCAGTGATTAACCCCTTCACTATCACTCCACTATTGTTAATTCATTAATGTGTTCGTGTGCACCAGTTAGTGTCTTCTCCTCTGCTGTCTGTCACTCTGCACTTGTCACGTGACACTTGGCAAGTGCCACGTACCACGTCCGTCATGCTCCTGGCTGGCACACGTTACACCTGCTGCTGCTGCATTGCCCTGCTCCTGCTGCCTGTGCAGCTCCCACCGCCAAGACAGGGTGCCACAGGCCACTGATACCACCTATATTTAACCCAAAACAAAATTGCAGCATCAATTTTTGGAGGTGTCTTGACTGAAAACTGTCATGTCCCAGTTGTGCGGTTGGACTTTAGACACAATGTAGGCTGCACGACCGCTGTCTGGAATCTAGGCCTAATGTTAATTGACAGCGATTTTTTTTTGGGGGGGGGGGATTCGAAGTCCCCACATCATCAATTAGTGTTTCCCTTTGCAAAATAATGATGATACATGCCTCATTTACCCTCAAAACCCCTTTTAAAGCTATTTAAAGGGCACTTCCGGTTTTTCTATCCAGATATCCGAATAGGCCAGATATCCGCGGATAATGCGACCGGATCCGGATATCTAGGTATCCGGATTGGGGTCAATTCGGATTTTAAAAAGTACTATCCGAGCATCACTGCTGGTGACTCCATCAGTAAAGGGCGATATCTGAGTCATTCCCAGGGGTGGCTCCAGGATGTTTTTATTAAGAGTGATATGCAGGTGCTGGATCCACTGGTGGTGTAGCTGTCAACATGCGATGTGCCAAGCACCCTGTGGCAAAAAATGGGTGAATCCATGTATGATGGATTCACTGGCGCTGATGTGCCCAGCATATGAAAATGCGCATTGAAGGTGTGATGTAGAGTGCCTCTTTAGGGTCCCAGCCTCACTTAAAAAAAAACAAGAAAAAATTCTGTCAGTACCAAAAACAGTTACTCTCTGTCCAAAGCAAAGGGTTTTTTATCTTCGGGGGCAATAAAAACTCCACAGCAGATTCACTTTACATTCATTGTTCCCTAGAGGGTGCCCCATAAACTCTAAACAATCATATCCTCCAAGATCTACTACAAGGGGATGCCTGGAATAGAGAACCAGATCCCCAGTCGTAAATTCCTTACCACATTCCTGCCCTGTAGCATGATACTGGGAAATGACTTTTAGGGCCCATTCACACTAGAAGCGCTTTTCTGAGCGTTTTGCAATTAATTAGCATTTTTTTAAATCGCTCCCATTCACTTTCATTAAAATTGCAGGAAAAAAATATGGGCAAATCACCACAACTTCGCGATCATGTACGTGAAAATCGCGTCGATTTTTTCACGATTTTAAAAACCGCTAATCAATCGCAAACAGTTGTGTATTGGACACAATGTGGGCTTCATGACTGCTGTCCGGAACCTCCTGCTGTGTTTATTATTACAGCCGTGGTACCAACGCTAGGTGCCATGGCCCGTTACATTGCCTGCTGCCACACGTCACTCCTCCTCCTGCTGCTGCATTTAACCTCCTGCTGTCTGTGTTCCCCCCACCAGGGTCCACAGAATTATGCGCTTCTGCCATGCACCACTAGCTATTACGCCACTACAATAGCTACATTTTGTTGCAAAAAAAAAAAAATTCTGCGGTGTCTTGGTTGAAAACTGTGCTGTCCCAGTTGTGTATTGGACACAATGTGGGCTTTACGACTGCTGTACGGAACCTCCTGCTGTGTTTATTATTACAGCCGTGGTACCAACGCTAGGTGCCATGGCCCATTACATTGCCTGCTGCCACACGTCACTCCTCCTCCCGCTGCTGCATTTAACCTCCTGCTGTCTGTGTTCCCACCGCCAGGGTCCACAGAATTATGCGCTGCTGCTATGCGCCACTAGCTATTACTCCACAAATTTAGCTATGCTGTTGAAGAAAAAAATTTACAACAGTTGAGTTCTGTAAGGGAAAAAACATTAAGTTGAGTACAAGAGGAAGAATATTAACACACACAAAAAGATGGTGGTGGTGAAGAAGAAGAAGAACCAGGTGAAGAAAAAGAAGAAGAGGAACCAGGTGAAGAATAATAATAATAAGAAGAAGAAGAGTGTAACGATTTGTGTCAGCAAAGAACAGAATTCTGATTATTAGGTGATCTGCAGTATCACCTATAATGCAGATATATACCTGATTATATGGTGATCTGCAGAATCACCTATAATGCTGGTATATAACAAGCTGATGTGACAACAATAGCAATGAGTGATTGGTGCAACAGTAGTACTGAAAGTATTGGAAAATACCTCACCAGAGGAGTGTAACAATGTGTGGTGTTTGGTGCACACTCAGATTGTTGGTGACCTGCAGTATCACCAATAATGCTGATATATCCGATTATGTGGCGATCTGCGGAATCGCCAATAATGCGGATATTTATTTATAACTCTGGATACCGGGTATAACGACAGTGGAAAACCCACCACACTGATATCTTTAAGAGGACTGGCTACCTCTTAAAAGAGAAACGCAGTGTGTGCGATTCTGCGACTAGATGACGTAACGCTAGAATCGCGTTTCCCAGCAGCAATGATATACTGGGGAACCACTGAGACCTCCGCAAGGAGGGATTCAGCAGAATAAACCCTTTAGTGGGAGAACCACTAAAGGGGGCAAAGTCAGACGGAAACGGTTCGGTAACAAACTGGCTGCGAGGTACCGAATCGTGAAACAGAGAGCAGAGTCAGAAATCTAGCCAAGGTCAGTAACGGAAATCAGATAGGCGGAGGTACAAAGTCAGAAAGCCGAACTCGTAGTGAAATAGACAAGCAGAGGTTCGGCAACGGGAGATCAGAAAATGGCACAGATAACAATAGTGCTTGCGAATATATTGGCCAAACCAATATATGTCGCAGATCAGGAAAATAACAAATCTGACTGTTGTGGGCTAGTTACGGCAAGCCGCACTTGGCCCACGATGGTACTGACTGTCAGATCACTATCTGGCTGACTATTAGATCAACTGACTGGCTGACTATAACAGAGATCAAGTTACATACAAATCTATATATATATATATATATATATATATATATATATATATATATATATATAATTCAGTAAGTGCCTCAACCGTCCAGCAAGAAGAAGAAGTACTTTGCATGAGAAAATGTATGCGTGCTCAAAGACCAAGTTTGAGGCCTCCTTTCCACGGACTGTTGAGCTGTGTGCTCAGCAAGCAGTTACCAGGCACAGGTAAGAAGTTATCAGGAAGCAACAAGCAGTTATCAGGCAGCAACAAGCAGTTACTAGGCAGCAGTGAGCAGTTACCAGGCAGCAGTGAGCAGTTACTAGGCAGCAGTGAGCAGTTGAGAGAGTTTGAGAGGCATTTCACTGCCTATTAACAGTCCGTGGAAAGGAGGCCTAACCCTAGCAAGTCTGGGTTTGCAAATCTGGCCTAATTGGCTATTCATAATTGAATAAGGGCCTCAACCTTCCAGCAAGAAGAAGAAGTACTTTGCATGAGAAAATTTATGCGTGCTCAAAGACCAAGTTTGATGCCTCCTTTCCACGGACTGTTGAGCTGTGTGCTCAGCAAGCAGTTACCAGGCACAAGTAAGAAGTTATCAGGCAGCAACAAGCAGTTATCAGGCAGCAACAAGCAGTTACTAGGCAGCAGTGAGCAGTTAAGAGAGTTTGAGAGGCATTTCACTGCCTATCAACAGTCTGTGGAAAGGAGGCTTAACCCTAGCAAGTCTGGCTTTGCAAATCTGGCCTAATTGACTATTCATGAGGCAATGCTCATGCAAATATGCATTTGCTTTCGCATGTCAAACTATGCAGGGTCAAAAAACCAATACTGCAAAGCGGTCGTGGAGCAGTGCTTTTCAGCACTGCTAGATTTGGGCGCAGCGAGTGCCGCAATAGACTGTAATGGGAATCAGTCTATAGCGGCGCTCAGTGAGTAACGTCGGCGCGGTCAGAAGACGGAGCCGAAGTTGCTTAAAAAACACAATAATTCGACCTCCAGCAATCGCTGGAAGCCGAATTATATCATTCCCCCACTATCCATGGCGGCCTGGAGGGGAAATAGTAATTATATAATAGAGTAAGTGCCTCAACCTTCAAACAAGAAGAAGAAGTAGCGCCCTGCCCCCAGGGCCGGTCCAAGCAAGAAGAAGGGGCTGGTCCAAGCAAGAAGTAGTGTCATATCAAACCAAGGGCAAAGAGGGATAATTTGCATATTCAGTAGCAGTGCATTGTGGGTAACCACAAATGTTCACTTATAGCTGAATTATTGCAGATTTGCTTCTGTTTTAAGAAGGAAAATTACACCAAGCTTTGCTTTTTTTAGTAGGAGGGCTTTTTGGTCTCTTTTATCATCCTACACATTCTTAGTAGTTTGGGTCACCCTGAGCTGCTTGGTTACTCTGTTGTACTGGTCCAAGCCCTATCTCATACAGCCGTATCAATCCCTGCCATGTACTGATGAGGACCAAAAGTCTGAAACAGGCTGTCTACATGTGGGTTTGATATGACTGTGTAAAATTTAAAGCTATATGCTTGCTATACACCAGTGGCTCTGGATGCTTGCCTGACTTACCAAGCAATGTACTGATGAGGACCAAAAGTCTGAAACAGGCTGTCACGTGTGGGTTTGATATGACTGTGTAAAACTTAAAGCTATAGGCTTGCTTGACTTATCAAGGGTGAAAAGGAATTATTTGCATATTTAGTAGCAGTGCATTGTGGGTAACCACAAATGTTCACTTATAGCTGAATTATTGCACATTTCCTTCTGTTTTAGGAAGGCAAATTACATCAAGCTTTGCTTTTTTTAGTAGGAGGTCTTTTTGGTCCCTTTTATCCCCCTATACATTCCGAGTGGTTTGGGTCACCCTGAGCTGCTTGGTTACTCTGTTGTACTGGTCCAAGCCCTATCTCATACAGCTGTATCAATCCCTGCTATGTACTGATGAGGACCAAAAGTCTGAAACAGGCTGTCTACATGTAGGTTTGATATGACTGTGTAAAATGTAAAGCTATATGCTTGCTATACACCAGCAACTCTGGATGCTTGCTTGGCTTACCAAGGGGGAAAAGGGGTAATTTGCATATTTAGTAGCAGTGCATTGTGGGTAACCACAAATGTTCACTTAAAGCTGAATTATTGCAGATTTCCTTCTGTTTTAAAAAGGCAAATTACACCAATACAGTGTGCGGTATTGCAGGAAGTGATGACAGTGGAGCGCACGATGGAACGTGGAAGAGGTGAGTCATCCCCGCCCGCTGCCTCTTACTAATAGTGGCGGCTGCTACTGTGCTTAAGCAGGAGAGGGAGTGCACATGGGGGACCCAGGTGAGGGGGGGGGGTTCCTGCTGAGCTTAAGCCTCAGGGGGAGTGCACATGGGGGACCCAGGTGAGGGGGGGGTTCCTGCTGAGCTTAGGCTGGAGGTAGAGCACACATGGGGGACCCAGTTGAGGGGGGGTCCAACCCCCCTCCCTGCCGCTGTGCCCAATACCCCCTTCCTGCCCTCTACCCTCTTATGCGGCGTATGCTACGCCGCGGGTCGGCTAGTATACAATAATCAGGAAAACAACAAAGACTGACTGATGAGAGACAGGAGCCTTGCTCCAGCTAGGACTGTCTCTCTCGGATCTAGCTAAGGTCTGAGGGCTATCACAAAGTAACGCTTGCTGAATGCGGTCAGGCCGCCGTCTTATGACAGTACCCCCCCTTTCAGGCGTGGCCTCCGGACATGCCTCTCCAGGTTTCCCAGGATGTGACTCATGAAACTTCTTTCTTATCTCTTTGGCATGCAGATCTCGAAGGGGAACCCATAATCTTTCCTCTGGTCCATACCCCTTCCAGTGTACCAGATACTGAACTTTATTGCGTACAATGCGAGAATCTAGGATATCCTGAACCTCATACTCCAGTTCCCCATCGACCACCACAGGAGAAGGGGGAGCCGAGTCTACCCTAACAGCAGGTTTTAATAGGGAGACATGGTATGTCCTGCCACATCTCAGACTGGCAGGTAGTTTCACCCTGTATGTCACATCATTAATCTTTCTTTCCACAGGGAAAGGCCCAATAAACCGGGGACCCAGTTTTGCCGATGGCTGTCTGAGAGAGATATGTTTGGTGGATACCCAAACAAAATCCCCCGGAACAAAGTTCCATTCAATGGAACATCTCTTGTCCGCATACTTTTTCTGGATCTTAAAGGCCTTATTCAGATTGTACCTGACATTTTCCCAAATTTTCTTGAAGGCTCCTTGCCACTCCTGGAGAGCCGGAAGAGGTGACTCCCTGACTGGAAGCGACGAGAATTTGGGTGATCTACCGTAAACGACCTAAAATGGAGAATACCCGGAAGATGTGTTCCTGAGATTATTGTGAGCGAATTCAGCAAATGGCAAGAATTTCACCCACAGATGTTGCGCCTCCGCCACGTAACATCTCAAGAATTGTTCAAGGGATTGGTTGATTCTCTCTGTCTGCCCATTGGTCTGGGGATGGTAGCCAGACGAAAAAGACAGAGAGATGCCCAAATCTTTGCAAAAGGACCTCCAGAATTTAGATACAAACTGTACCCCTCGGTCTGAAACCACATCCACAGGAATTCCATGAAGCTTAAAGATGTTATGCACAAATAGTTCTGCCAAATCCTGAGCAGACGGCAACCCGGGCAGAGCAACAAAATGTGCCATCTTACCGAACCTGTCAGTTACGACCCAGATGACGGTCTTACCGTCAGATTCAGGCAGTTCACCCACAAAGTCCATGGAGATGTGGGACCATGGAACCTGTGGAGAAGGCAGGGGTTGGAGAGACCCGGCTGGAGCCTTCCTGGAGGATTTGCACCTGGCACAGACAGAACAGGACTTGACAAACTCCTCACAGTCGGACATGAAAGAAGGCCACCAGACAGCCCTACTCAACAGTTCCTGAGTACGGGCAATGCCCGGGTGTCCCACATTCTTGTGTTCATGAAACATACGTAGCACTTGCCCTCGGAAGCGGATGGGAACTAGTGTTGGGCGAACATCTAGATGTTCGGGTTCGGGCCGAACAGGCCGAACATGGCCGCGATGTTCGGGTGTTCGACCCGAACTCCGAACATAATGGAAGTCAATGGGGACCCGAACTTTTGTGGTTTGTAAAGCCTCCTTACATGCTACATACCCCAAATTTACAGGGTATGTGCACCTTGGGAGTGGGTACAAGAGGAAAAAAAAATTTAGCAAAAAGTGCTTATAGTTTTTGAGAAAATCGATTTTAAAGTTTCAAAGGGAAAACTGTCTTTTAAATGCGGGAAATGTCTGTTTTCTTTGCACAGGTAACATGCTTTTTGTCGGCATGCAGTCATAAATGTAATACATATAAGAGGTTCCAGGAAAAGGGACCGGTAATGCTAACCCAGCAGCAGCACACGTGATGGAACAGGAGGAGGGTGGCGCAGGAGGAGAAGGCCACGCTTTGAGACACAACAACCCAGGCCTTGCATGAGGACAAGAAGCGTGCGGATAGCATGCTTTGTACCACCATGCAGTCATAAATGTAATAAAGATAAGTGGTTCAATAAACAGGGACCACGCGGCAACGCTAACCCAGCAGCAGCACACGTGATGGAACAGGAGGAGGCGCAGGAGGAGAAGGCCACGCTTTGTGAGACACAACAACCCAGGCCTTGCATGAGGACAAAAAGCGTGCGGATAGCATGCTTTGTACCGCCATGTAGTCATAAATGTAATAAAGATAAGAGGTTCAATAAACAGGGACCACGCGGCAACGCTAACCCAGCAGCAGCAGCAGCAGCAGCACACGTGATGGAACAGGAGGAGGCGCAGGAGGAGAAGGCCACGCTTTGTGAGACACAACAACCCAGGCCTTGCATGAGGACAAAAAGCGTGCGGATAGCATGCTTTGTACCGCCATGTAGTCATAAATGTAATAAAGATAAGAGGTTCAATAAACAGGGACCACGCGGCAACGGTAACCCAGCAGCAGCAGCAGCAGCAGCAGCACACGTGATGGAACAGGAGGAGGCGCAGGAGGAGAAGGCCACGCTTTGTGAGACACAACAACCCAGGCCTTGCATGAGGACAAAAAGCGTGCGGATAGCATGCTTTGTACCGCCATGTAGTCATAAATGTAATAAAGATAAGAGGTTCCATAAACAGGGACCGGCAACGGTAACCCAGCAGCAGCAGCAGCAGCAGCAGCAGCAGCACACGTGATGGAACAGGAGGAGGCGCAGGAGGAGAAGGCCACGCTTTGTGAGACACAACAACCCAGGCCTTGCATGAGGACAAAAAGCGTGCGGATATAGCAGCAATGCTTTTTGCCGCCATGCAGTCATAAATGTAATACAGATGAGAGGTTCAATAAACAGGGACCGGAAACGCTAAACCATCCCAGATGTTCATCGGTCATGTTACTTGGTTGGGGTCCAGGAGTGTTGCGTAGTCGTTTCCAATCCAGGATTGATTCATTTTAATTTGAGTCAGACGGTCTGCATTTTCTGTGGAGAGGCGGATACGCCGATCTGTGATGATGCCTCCGGCAGCACTGAAACAGCGTTCCGACATAACGCTGGCTGCCGGGCAAGCCAGCACCTCTATTGCGTACATTGCCAGTTCGTGCCAGGTGTCTAGCTTCATGCCCGGTTTCAGGTCCAGCGGTGCCAGCCACAAATCCGTCTGTTCCTTTATTCCCCTCCAAATTTCCTCCCCTGTGTGCTGCTTATCCCCAAGGCAGATCAGCTTCAGCAACGCTTGCTGACGCATGCCAACAGCTGTGCTGCACTGCTTCCACGATCCTACTGCTGCTGGTGCTGGGTTAGCATTTCCGGATGAGGTACAGCTTTGAGATGCGTTGGAGGAGAAGGAGTCAGAGAGGTAGGTGCTGCTGTTGTTATCCAGCTGTTTGCGGCGTGGGCAACACCCGCGCCGTAGCAGGTGAGGAATCGCTGCCAGGCTCCACAAGGTTCACCCAGTGCGCGGTAAGGGAGATGTATCGACCCTGGCCGAACGCACTCGTCCAGGTGTCAGTGGTGAGGTGAACCTTGCAGGCAACGGCATTCTTCAAGCTTCGGGTTATTTAGCTGACCACGTGCTCATGCAACTCAGGCACTGCAGAGCGCGCAAAGTGGTAGCGGCTGGGAACAACGTAACGTGGGATGGCCACTGACATCATGCCCTTGAAGCTGTTTGTCTCCACCACTCGATATGGCAGCATTTCGCAGGCCAGAAGCTTGGCTATGCTGGCTGGCTGTTACTGCCACGGCCCGGGGGTCATTTGCTGGCAATTTCCTCTTGTGCTCAAACATCTCAGAGACAGACAACTCAACCGTAGCGCTGCACACCGAAGGGCTGTTGGTTGTTGTGTTTGATGAACACTGGGAGACCTCAAGAGCACTAGTCCGGAAAGTGACAGTGTCAGCATCGTCTGATGTTTGTGAATGTTGTGAACCACGCAATGGCTGGGCTACTGCTGCTGCTGAGTAGTGTTGGGCGAACATCTAGATGTTCGGGTTCGGGCCGAACAGGCCGAACATGGCCGCGATGTTCGGGTGTTCGACCCGAACTCCGAACATAATGGAAGTCAATGGGGACCCGAACTTTTGTGCTTTGTAAAGCCTCCTTATATGCTACATACCCCAAATTTACAGGGTATGTGCACCTTGGGAGTGGGTACAAGAGGAAAAAAAAATTTAGCAAAAAGAGCTTATAGTTTTTGAGAAAATCGATTTTAAAGTTTCAAAGGGAAAACTGTCTTTTAAATGCGGGAAATGTCTGTTTTCTTTGCACAGGTAACATGCTTTTTGTCGGCATGCAGTCATAAATGTAATACATATAAGAGGTTCCAGGAAAAGGGACCGGTAATGCTAACCCAGCAGCAGCACACGTGATGGAACAGGAGGAGGGTGGCGCAGGAGGAGAAGGCCACGCTTTGAGACACAACAACCCAGGCCTTGCATGAGGACAAGAAGCGTGCGGATAGCATGCTTTGTACCACCATGCAGTCATAAATGTAATAAAGATAAGTGGTTCAATAAACAGGGACCACGCGGCAACGCTAACCCAGCAGCAGCACACGTGATGGAACAGGAGGAGGCGCAGGAGGAGAAGGCCACGCTTTGTGAGACACAACAACCCAGGCCTTGCATGAGGACAAAAAGCGTGCGGATAGCATGCTTTGTACCGCCATGTAGTCATAAATGTAATAAAGATAAGAGGTTCAATAAACAGGGACCACGCGGCAACGCTAACCCAGCAGCAGCAGCAGCAGCAGCACACGTGATGGAACAGGAGGAGGCGCAGGAGGAGAAGGCCATGCTTTGTGAGACACAACAACCCAGGCCTTGCATGAGGACAAAAAGCGTGCGGATAGCATGCTTTGTACCGCCATGTAGTCATAAATGTAATAAAGATAAGAGGTTCAATAAACAGGGACCACGCGGCAACGGTAACCCAGCAGCAGCAGCAGCACACGTGATGGAACAGGAGGAGGCGCAGGAGGAGAAGGCCACGCTTTGTGAGACACAACAACCCAGGCCTTGCATGAGGACAAAAAGCGTGCGGATATAGCAGCAATGCTTTTTGCCGCCATGCAGTCATAAATGTAATACAGATGAGAGGTTCAATAAACAGGGACCGGAAACGCTAAACCATCCCAGATGTTCATCGGTCATGTTACTTGGTTGGGGTCCTGGAGTGTTGCGTAGTCGTTTCCAATCCAGGATTGATTCATTTTAATTTGAGTCAGACGGTCTGCATTTTCTGTGGAGAGGCGGATACGCCGATCTGTGATGATGCCTCCGGCAGCACTGAAACAGCGTTCCGACATAACGCTGGCTGCCGGGCAAGCCAGCACCTCTATTGCGTACATTGCCAGTTCGTGCCAGGTGTCTAGCTTCATGCCCGGTTTCAGGTCCAGCGGTGCCAGCCACAAATCCGTCTGTTCCTTTATTCCCCTCCAAATTTCCTCCCCTGTGTGCTGCTTATCCCCAAGGCAGATCAGCTTCAGCAACGCTTGCTGACGCATGCCAACAGCTGTGCTGCACTGCTTCCACGATCCTACTGCTGCTGGTGCTGGGTTAGCATTTCCGGATGAGGTACAGCTTTGAGATGCGTTGGAGGAGAAGGAGTCAGAGAGGTAGGTGCTGCTGTTGTTATCCAGCTGTTTGCGGCGTGGGCAACACCCGCGCCGTAGCAGGTGAGGAATCGCTGCCAGGCTCCACAAGGTTCACCCAGTGCGCGGTAAGGGAGATGTATCGACCCTGGCCGAACGCACTCGTCCAGGTGTCAGTGGTGAGGTGAACCTTGCAGGCAACGGCATTCTTCAAGCTTCGGGTTATTTAGCTGACCACGTGCTCATGCAACTCAGGCACTGCAGAGCGCGCAAAGTGGTAGCGGCTGGGAACCACGTAACGTGGGATGGCCACTGACATCATGCCCTTGAAGCTGTTTGTCTCCACCACTCGATATGGCAGCATTTCGCAGGCCAGAAGCTTGGCTATGCTGGCTGGCTGTTACTGCCACGGCCCGGGGGTCATTTGCTGGCAATTTCCTCTTGTGCTCAAACATCTCAGAAACAGACAACTCAACCGTAGCGCTGCACACCGAAGGGCTGTTGGTTGTTGTGTTTGATGAACACTGGGAGACCTCAAGAGCACTAGTCCGGAAAGTGACAGTGTCAGCATCGTCTGATGTTTGTGAATGTTGTGAACCACGCAATGGCTGGGCTACTGCTGCTGCTGAGGCGGGTCTGGTGGTGAGTCTGGTGAACCCAAGGGAGGCAGTGTTGCTGGTGGTACCCTGTCCTGCCGCGTTTGCCCACAGAGTGGGATGTTTGGATAGAATGTGGCGGCTCATGCTGGTGGTGGAGAGGTTGTTAATACTTTTCCCCCTGCTCAGGCGGGTCTTGCACACCTTGCAAATCGCCATGGTAACATCCTCAGTGCAGTCTTCAAAGAAAGCCCAGACTTTAACTGGCTGAGGACTCGGACCTCGTGCGTGATGTGCTGGTGCTGCTTAACCCACTGCTGGACGCTTGAGAGGTCATCCAAGTAATTATCTGGTCCTGTTCTTTTGGATCTGTGAGGGTTGTTGTCCTGGACAACATGGGCAGTATTGAGTGGGTTTTCTTGGGTGCTCCCCTGTGGCCTGTACGTGAACCGTCAGGGGAAACACCTCTTCCCTTGCCCCTCCCTCTTTCACCGGATTTCTTCCTCATTTCACTTATCCTTAAAGTACACGCTGACTGGCAGCAGTACAGTGGCAGTACAGAAATGCTATACAGTGGTGGGTGAGCGGTGTACCACTATTGTCAGCAGTGACACAGAGCACAATGCTATACAGTGGCGGGTGAGCGGTGTACTACTGTTCCCAGCAGACACAGAGTGGAAGTAAACACAATGCTATATAGTGTGGCTGAGCCGTGTACACAGAGTGGCATTAAACACAATGCTATATAGTCTGCTATATAGTCACCCCGAACAGGGTGATGTTCTGCAGAACCCAAACAGTGGCAAACACTGTTCGCCCAACACTACTGGGAGGGAACGCAGATTTTAGTACCTAAACACACGATACAACATGTTTTCCGGGGTCGGACTCTGAGGCACATACAGATGGTCCCGATCATCATCCTCATCATACAACTCTTCTCCTGAGTCTGACCCACCCACCACCTCTGCCACCCCAACATCCCCAGACACAGACCCCTCATCGTCCTCAACATTAACTTGGGATGCTGGCCTGAGCCAGACCTCCTCCTCCACATCAGGCCCCATCATCTCCTCAATGGCAGCCCTCATTAATCGCTCTGGCGACGGACTGATGGACACAACGTTCTCCTCCGGGGAGGGCTGCTGCTGACCACTGGCTGCTGGGGTGGATGTTATAGCTTGCGTGGGGCGTTGGCTGTTGCTGTTGTTGGGAGTGCTGCTCACAGCGGAGGTCTCTGGGGAACTCATGTTGAGCTCATATAGTGGTTGACGGTGAGTGGAGTATTACTGATCCCAGCAATATACACACTGACTGGCAGAGTACGCAATGCTATATAGTGTGGCTGAGCGGTGTACACAGAGTGGCAGTAAACACAATGCTATATAGTCTGGCTGAGCGAGCGGTGTACTACTGTTCCCAGCAGAATCAGAGTGGCAGTAAACAATGGTATATAGTCTGGCTGAGCGGTGTACACAGAGTGTCAGTAAACAATGGTATATAGTCTGGCTGAGCGGTGTACACACAATGCTATATAGTCTGCTATATAGTGTCAGTAAACAATGGTATATAGTCTGGCTGAGCGAGCGGTGTACTACTGTTCCCAGCAGAATCAGAGTGGCAGTAAACAATGGTATATAGTCTGGCTGAGCGGTGTACACAGAGTGTCAGTAAACAATGGTATATAGTCTGGCTGAGCGAGCGGTGTACTACTGTTCCCAGCAGAATCAGAGTGGCAGTAAACAATGGTATATAGTCTGGCTGAGCGGTGTACACAGAGTGTCAGTAAACAATGGTATATAGTCTGGCTGAGCGGTGTACACAGAGTGTCAGTAAACAATGGCATATAGTCTGGCTGAGCGGTGTACACACAATGCTATATAGTCTGCTATATAGTGTCAGTAAACAATGGTATATAGTCTGGCTGAGCGAGCGGTGTACTACTGTTCCCAGCAGAATCAGAGTGGCAGTAAACAATGGTATATAGTCTGGCTGAGCGGTGTACACAGAGTGTCAGTAAACAATGGTATATAGTGTGGCTGAGTGGTGTACACAGAGTGTCAGTAAACAATGGTATATAGTCTGGCTGAGCGGTGTACACAGAGTGTCAGTAAACAATGGTATATAGTCTGGCTGAGCGAGCGGTGTACTACTGTTCCCAGCAGAATCAGAGTGGCAGTAAACAATGGTATATAGTCTGGCTGAGCGGTGTACACAGAGTGTCAGTAAACAATGGTATATAGTGTGGCTGAGTGGTGTACACAGAGTGTCAGTAAACAATGGTATATAGTCTGGCTGAGCGGTGTACACAGAGTGGCAGTAAACACAATGCTATATACTCTGGCTGAGCGAGCGGTGTACTACTGTTCCCAGCAGACACAGAACAGTAAACAGAATGCTATATAGTGTGGCTGAGCGAGCGGTGTACCACTATTCCCAGCAGACACAGAACAGTGAACAGAATGCTATATAGTGTGGCTGAGCGAGCGGTGTACCACTATTCCCAGCAGACACAGAACAGTGAACAGAATGCTATATAGTGTGGCTGAGCGAGCGGTGTACTACTGTTCCCAGCAGACACAGAACAGTACACAGAATGCTATATAGTGTGGCTGAACGAGCGGTGTACTACTGTTCCCAGCAGACACAGAACAGTACACAGAATGCTATATAGTGTGGCTGAACGAGCGGTGTACCACTATTCCAAGCAGACACAGAACAGTGAACAGAATGCTATATAGTGTGGCTGAGCGAGCGGTGTACCACTATTCCCAGCAGACACAGAGTGGCAGTAAACAGAATGCTATATAGTGTGGCTGAGCGAGGTACACAGAGTGGCAGTAAACAGAATGCTATATAGTGTGGCTGAGCAAGCGGTGTACTACTATTCCCAGCAGACACAGAGTGGCAGTAAACAGAATGCTATATAGTGTGGCTGAGCGAGGTACACAGAGTGGCAGTAAACAGAATGCTGAGCGAGCGGTGTACTACTATTCCCAGCAGCGACACACAATGACTGGGGGGGACCCTGGCTAGCGTGGCTGGAGCGCGAACTACCCTGCCTGCCTACCCAAAGCTAAACCCACAGACAAATGGCGGAGATATGACGTGGTTCGGGTATTTATTTACCCGAACCACGTGACAGTTCGGCCAATCAGAGCGCGTTCGGGTCCGAACCACGTGACCCGTTCGGCCAATCACAGCGCTAGCCGAACGTTCGGGGAACGTTCGGCCATGCGCTCTTAGTTCGGCCATATGGCCGAACGGTTTGGCCGAGCACCGTCAGGTGTTCGGCCGAACTCGAACATCACCCGAACAGGGTGATGTTCTGCAGAACCCGAACAGTGGCGAACACTGTTCGCCCAACACTACTGCTGAGGCGGGTCTGGTGGTGAGTCTGGTGAACCCAAGGGAGGCAGTGTTGCTGGTGGTACCCTGTCCTGCCGCGTTTGCCCACAGAGTGGGATGTTTGGATAGAATGTGGCGGCTCATGCTGGTGGTGGAGAGGTTGTTAATACTTTTCCCCCTGCTCAGGCGGGTCTTGCACACCTTGCAAATCGCCATGGTAACATCCTCAGTGCAGTCTTCAAAGAAAGCCCAGACTTTAACTGGCTGAGGACTCGGACCTCGTGCGTGATGTGCTGGTGCTGCTTAACCCACTGCTGGACGCTTGAGAGGTCATCCAAGTAATTATCTGGTCCTGTTCTTTTGGATCTGTGAGGGTTGTTGTCCTGGACAACATGGGCAGTATTGAGTGGGTTTTCTTGGGTGCTCCCCTGTGGCCTGTACGTGAACCGTCAGGGGAAACACCTCTTCCCTTGCCCCTCCCTCTTTCACCGGATTTCTTCCTCATTTCACTTATCCTTAAAGTACACGCTGACTGGCAGCAGTACAGTGGCAGTACAGAAATGCTATACAGTGGTGGGTGAGCGGTGTACCACTATTGTCAGCAGTGACACAGAGCACAATGCTATACAGTGGCGGGTGAGCGGTGTACTACTGTTCCCAGCAGACACAGAGTGGAAGTAAACACAATGCTATATAGTGTGGCTGAGCCGTGTACACAGAGTGGCATTAAACACAATGCTATATAGTCTGCTATATAGTCACCCCGAACAGGGTGATGTTCTGCAGAACCCGAACAGTGGCAAACACTGTTCGCCCAACACTACTGGGAGGGAACGCAGATTTTAGTACCTAAACACACGATACAACATGTTTTCCGGGGTCGGACTCTGAGGCACATACAGATGGTCCCGATCATCATCCTCATCATACAACTCTTCTCCTGAGTCTGACCCACCCACCACCTCTGCCACCCCAACATCCCCAGACACAGACCCCTCATCGTCCTCAACATTAACTTGGGATGCTGGCCTGAGCCAGACCTCCTCCTCCACATCAGGCCCCATCATCTCCTCAATGGCAGCCCTCATTAATCGCTCTGGCGACGGACTGATGGACACAACGTTCTCCTCCGGGGAGGGCTGCTGCTGACCACTGGCTGCTGGGGTGGATGTTATAGCTTGCGTGGGGCGTTGGCTGTTGCTGTTGTTGGGAGTGCTGCTCACAGCGGAGGTCTCTGGGGAACTCATGTTGAGCTCATATAGTGGTTGACGGTGAGTGGAGTATTACTGATCCCAGCAATATACACACTGACTGGCAGAGTACGCAATGCTATATAGTGTGGCTGAGCGGTGTACACAGAGTGGCAGTAAACACAATGCTATATAGTCTGGCTGAGCGAGCGGTGTACTACTGTTCCCAGCAGAATCAGAGTGGCAGTAAACAATGGTATATAGTCTGGCTGAGCGGTGTACACAGAGTGTCAGTAAACAATGGTATATAGTCTGGCTGAGCGAGCGGTGTACTACTGTTCCCAGCAGAATCAGAGTGGCAGTAAACAATGGTATATAGTCTGGCTGAGCGGTGTACACAGAGTGTCAGTAAACAATGGTATATAGTCTGGCTGAGCGGTGTACACACAATGCTATATAGTCTGCTATATAGTGTCAGTAAACAATGGTATATAGTCTGGCTGAGCGAGCGGTGTACTACTGTTCCCAGCAGAATCAGAGTGGCAGTAAACAATGGTATATAGTCTGGCTGAGCGGTGTACACAGAGTGTCAGTAAACAATGGTATATAGTCTGGCTGAGCGAGCGGTGTACTACTGTTCCCAGCAGAATCAGAGTGGCAGTAAACAATGGTATATAGTCTGGCTGAGCGGTGTACACAGAGTGTCAGTAAACAATGGTATATAGTCTGGCTGAGCGGTGTACACAGAGTGTCAGTAAACAATGGTATATAGTCTGGCTGAGCGGTGTACACAGAGTGGCAGTAAACACAATGCTATATACTCTGGCTGAGCGAGCGGTGTACTACTGTTCCCAGCAGACACAGAACAGTGAACAGAATGCTATATAGTGTGGCTGAGCGAGCGGTGTACCACTATTCCCAGCAGACACAGAACAGTGAACAGAATGCTATATAGTGTGGCTGAGCGGGCGGTGTACCACTATTCCCAGCAGACACAGAACAGTGAACAGAATGCTATATAGTGTGGATGAGCGAGCGGTGTACCACTATTCCCAGCAGACACAGAACAGTAAACAGAATGCTATATAGTGTGGCTGAGCGAGCGGTGTACCACTATTCCCAGCAGACACAGAACAGTGAACAGAATGCTATATAGTGTGGCTGAGCGAGCGGTGTACCACTATTCCCAGCAGACACAGAACAGTGCACAGAATGCTATATAGTGTGGCTGAGCGAGCGGTGTACCACTATTCCCAGCAGACACAGAACAGTAAACAGAATGCTATATAGTGTGGCTGAGCGAGCGGTGTACCACTATTCCCAGCAGACACAGAACAGTAAACAGAATGCTATATAGTGTGGCTGAGCGAGCGGTGTACCACTATTCCAAGCAGACACAGAACAGTGAACAGAATGCTATATAGTGTGGCTGAGCGAGCGGTGTACCACTATTCCCAGCAGACACAGAGTGGCAGTAAACAGAATGCTATATAGTGTGGCTGAGCGAGGTACACAGAGTGGCAGTAAACAGAATGCTATATAGTGTGGCTGAGCAAGCGGTGTACTACTATTCCCAGCAGACACAGAGTGGCAGTAAACAGAATGCTATATAGTGTGGCTGAGCGAGGTACACAGAGTGGCAGTAAACAGAATGCTATATAGTGTGGCTGAGCAAGCGGTGTACTACTGTTCCCAGCAGTGACACAATGACAGGGGGGACCCTGGCTAGCGTGGCTGGAGCGCGAACTACCCTGCCTGCCTACCCAAAGCTAAACCCACAGACAAATGGCGGAGATATGACGTGGTTCGGGTATTTATTTACCCGAACCACGTGACCGTTCGGCCAATCAGAGCGCGTTCGGGTCCGAACCACGTGACCCGTTCGGCCAATCACAGCGCTAGCCGAACGTTCGGGGAACGTTCGGCCATGCGCTCTTAGTTCGGCCATATGGCCGAACGGTTTGGCCGAGCACCGTCAGGTGTTCGGCCGAACTCGAACATCACCCGAACAGGGTGATGTTCTGCAGAACCCGAACAGTGGCGAACACTGTTCGCCCAACACTAATGGGAACATACAGGAGACCCTCGGGTTTCCCCTTAGGAACATTAGCCTGACATGCCAAAAGCACCTTGGAAAGATCCTCCGAGATCTCAGTAGCTGCCAGAAAGTACTTTTCAGGGAGGATATTAGTGGGAGTAGCAGATGGGGCAGACTCAGGCTCAAAGCACCTAGACAAGGCATCAGCCTTAATGTTCTTGTCACCTGGCCTATACGTGATCACGAAATCAAAACGAGAAAAGAAAAGCGCCCATCTGGCCTGTCTGGGCGTTAACCTCTTAGCTTTCTCTATGTATTCAAAGTTTTTGTGATCTGTATACACTGTAAAAGGGAACTCTGCCCCTTCCAACCAATGGCACCACTCCTCCAGTGCCAGTTTGATGGCCAACAGCTCTCGATTCCCCACATCATAATTTTTCTCCGCGGGCGCAAACCTCCTTGAGAAGTATGCACACGGATGGACCTTACCATCCGGGCCAAACGCCTGCGTTAAAACTGCGCCGACTCCTACATCGGACGCATCCACCTCCACAATGAAGGGGCGGGTGACGTCAGGATGACGCAAGATGGGAGCGGAACAGAAGGCTGCTTTCAACAACTCAAAGGCCTTAACTGCTTCAGATGGCCAGTTACTAGCATCAGCCCCCTTTCTTGTCAACTGAGTCATAGGGGCCACCACCGAAGAGTACCCCTTAATGAACCTCCTGTAATAGTTGGCGAATCCCAAAAACCTCTGCAGTGCCTTGAGGCCTGAAGGCTGTGGCCATTCCAGGACTGCTGCGACCTTACTAGGATCCATTGCCAACCCAGATGTGGAGATAATGTATCCCAGAAAGGCTACCTCCCTGACTTCGAAAATACATTTCTCCAACTTGGCGTATAATTGGTTCTCACGTAGTTTTTGGAGGACAAACCTAACATGCTGCCTATAGTGGTGCTCAGCAGAGCTCGAATATTCGAGTAGCTCGAATATTCGAGCTCTTTTTCAGCTATCCGAGCTCGGTATTCGAGCTCCGAATAGCTGTAGCTATTCGAATGGGCTATCCGAGTACACTCGAATAGCCCATTCACTATTCGAGCTATTCGAGCAAACGGCGCTATTCGAGCTCGGTACCGAGCTCGAATAGCGTCATTGCCCAGATTGATGTCCTTAGAGCCAATCAGAGGGCTCCCAGGCCCTCTGACGGCAGCCAATCACAGAGGGGGACCCTGGCCAGCCCCTACCCTATAAATAGCGGCCGCCATGTTCCGTTTCTCCATGCTTGCCTGAGACTTGTACAGAGAGAGAGTTGCTCCTTTGTGCTTTGGCTTAGCAAGTGCTCTATTGTGATCATTTACCTAGCGTTTTTGCTCACCTACACCTGCCATATACACCTATATTGTTGTTAGTTAGATAGACATTGTATTTTAGTTAGTAGCTTGTGTGTTACATTAGAGACAGGCAGCTGCTGCAAGCTTACAGGTTTAGGCCTCAGGGGGGCCTTGCCTCTGTGGGCAGCTGTCCTCTGTTTATTTCTCTCATCTATACCAGTATTTCTGCTGTCCTTTACTAATAGTATTGTAGTTATACTGTACTAGGAGTAGGACACTCACTGACTGTCACTGTTTATAGGCTACTAGCTAGCTCCTGCGTGTGTGCACTCACTCACTGTCTGTGTGTACACACACTCTATTTCCTTCTGATTACTGATAGATTATTGTTAGTTAGTTGTACTTACTGTTACTACTTACTCTTACTGTACTAGGAGTCTAGGACACTCAGTCAGACAGTCACTGTGTTCATAGGCTACTAGCTCCTGCGTGCGGTCACTCACTGAGTGTACACACACCACCCACACTCCATTTCCTTCTGATCGCTGATTGATTATTGTAATTAGTTAGTTCTACTTACTGTTACTACTTACTCTTACTGTACTAGGAGTCTAGGACACTCAGTCACTGTGTTCATAGGCTACTAGCTCCTGCGTGCGGGCACTCACTGTCTGAGTGTACACACACCACCCACACTCCATTTCCTTCTGATCGCTGATTGATTATTGTAATTAGTTAGTTCTACTTACTGTTACTACTTACTCTTACTGTACTAGGAGTCTAGGACACTCAGTCACTGTGTTCATAGGCCACTAGCTCCTGCGTGCGGTCACTCACTGTCTGAGTGTACACACACCACCCACACTCCATTTCCTTCTGATCGCTGATTGATTATTGTAATTAGTTAGTTCTACTTACTGTTACTACTTACTCTTACTGTACTAGGAGTCTAGGACACTCAGTCACTGTGTGTTCATAGGCTACTAGCTCCTGCGTGCGGTCACTCACTGTCTGAGTGTACACACACCACCCACACTCCATTTCCTTCTGATCGCTGATTGATTATTAGTTAGTTCTACTTACTGATACTACTTACTCTTACTGTACTAGGAGTCTAGGACACTCAGTCACTGTGTTCATAGGCTACTAGCTCCTGCGTGCGGGCACTCACTGTCTGAGTGTACACACACCACCCACACTCCATTTCCTTCTGATCGCTGATTGATTATTAGTTAGTTCTACTTACTGTTACTACTTACTCTTACTGTACTAGGAGTCTAGGACACTCAGTCACTGTGTGTTCATAGGCTACTAGCTCCTGCGTGCGGTCACTCACTGTCTGAGTGTACACACACCACCCACACTCCATTTCCTTCTGATCGCTGATTGATTATTGTAATTAGTTAGTTCTACTTACTGTTACTACTTACTCTTACTGTACTAGGAGTCTAGGACACTCAGTCACTGTGTTCATAGGCTACTAGCTCCTGCGTGCGGGCACTCACTGTCTGAGTGTACACACACCACCCACACTCCATTTCCTTCTGATCGCTGATTGATTATTAGTTAGTTCTACTTACTGTTACTACTTACTCTTACTGTACTAGGAGTCTAGGACACTCAGTCACTGTGTTCATAGGCTACTAGCTCCTGCGTGCGGGCACTCACTGTCTGAGTGTACACACACCACCCACACTCCATTTCCTTCTGATCGCTGATTGATTATTGTAATTAGTTAGTTCTACTTACTGTTACTACTTACTCTTACTGTACTAGGAGTCTAGGACACTCAGTCACTGTGTTCATAGGCTACTAGCTCCTGCGTGCGGGCACTCACTGTCTGAGTGTACACACACCACCCACACTCCATTTCCTTCTGATCGCTGATTGATTATTAGTTAGTTCTACTTACTGTTACTACTTACTCTTACTGTACTAGGAGTCTAGGACACTCAGTCACTGTGTGTTCATAGGCTACTAGCTCCTGCGTGCGGTCACTCACTGTCTGAGTGTACACACACGACCCACACTCCATTTCCTTCTGATCGCTGATTGATTATTGTAATTAGTTACTTCTACTTACTGTTACTACTTACTCTTACTGTACTAGGAGTCTAGGACACTCAGTCACTGTGTTCATAGGCTACTAGCTCCTGCGTGCGGGCACTCACTGTCTGAGTGTACACACACTAAATTTACTTGTGATTACTACTGATTATTGTAACTGCTAGTTGTACTTCCTGACTGTTACTACTTACTTACTGTACTAGGGGACACTCACTCAGTCACCTCACCAACCAACCCACTCCATTAAAGTACCCCACTTTTCACCCGCCCTTTTAAAAAACTTTTGTCTATACGCCCAAAACATTGAAGATGTCTGGAAGTGGCAGCCAGCGCGGTTTGGGCAAGGGGAAGGGCAGCAAGGGAATCAGGAGGAGAGGGAGCAGCATTGTGGCAAGCCGCGGCCGCGGGCGCGCCACCATGCACAGTTCCGCAGCAGCAGCGACAGTGGCTAACATTCCTCCCATAGCCACTGGCCGTGGACGCCTTGGGCGCCGCCCAGCAGGAGCATCTGCAACTCACGCTGCAGAGACACAGCAGCAGCAGCGTGTAGCACCTGCTCCCATTTTCCTCCAGCCGGGTCGGAAACGTCCCATTGAGGAAAAGGATGCAGACACTGTGGTGCAACTCATGACGGAGGATGAGCAGCCCGCCATCAGCTCTGCATCCGAGGCCTCCACCCTCACCACCACCACCACCCCTGTTCGCAGCAGCCGCCCAGCAGGGTCTGGGGAGGAGGCCAGTTCACCGTCACTCGCCGACCTGTCATTCAGCAGTCTTTTGACCCCAGGCATCATGAGTAAATTGTCTGCTGTTGTTGGCGATCTTGAGGAGGAGATGCTGATGGGCACTTTGGGGGATGAGGGATTGGACAGCAAGACTGTGGCGACAGTCAAGCAGCCCATCCATGCATCAGGAGAGGAGTTTGGGGGGTCCTCATCCCAGCAGGACATGTTTCAGGAGGGGGAGGATGATGATGACCCGGTGACAGACAGAGACTGGGTGCCACCACCTCCAGGGGATGTCGTCCTCAGCAGCTCTGAGGAGGAGGAGGAGGATGCGCTTGTGGGCCTTGCAAGGAGGCGCATCATTGCAAGCATTGGCAGCGTCCCACACCCTGCTGGTGTCTCAGGCTCAGCAGCAGCAGCATCAGCCAGTACCACCACCAGCCGCACCCAAGCCCCCCCCCCCAACCACCACAGGGAGACAGGCAGCAGCGCTTCCATGCCGTAGGGGGATGTTTCTGTCACCAATCTGGCGCTTTTTCACCATGCCCACTGTGTACAGCAAGTACGCCACTTGCAACCACTGTCAGCGGAAGTTGAGCTGCAACCACTGTCAGCGGAAGTTGAGCAGAGGTGCAGACCCCTTAAAGTTCAGCACCAGCTCGCTCATCAACCACCTTGCGGCTAAACATTTCCACCAGCATGAGGAGTTCCAGAGGCTGAAGGCATCTGGTGCTGGCAGTGGCACCACACCCATCACTGCACAGCCTTCAGCAGCAGCAGCAACAGCAGCCACCCGCCCTCCTGCTCCTCCAGCAGCACCAGCAGGAGTGCGGAAACGCACTGCTCCTCCCCCCTCTGCAACTCCTGCCGCCGACACTGAGGCCTGTTCTGGCAGCCAGTCCTCAGTGGCCTCCTCTGCTGTGTCTGCTGATTCCCGTGTCAGCAAAAGGCCACGCCAGAGCCTTTTGAGCGAGTCCTTCCAGGGGGTGGTTAGGGCTCTGCCTCCCAGCAGCCGTCGCGTGCGGCAGCTGAACGGCTTGCTGGCACGGGCCATGTGCTCCCAACTCCTGCCGTACACGCTCGTGCAGGAGGGGAGCGACATTCGTGCGCTGCTTGCTTGCGCAGCCCCAGACTGGCAGCTCCCCAGCAGACACTTTTTCTCCCGCAAGGCCATTCCTGCACTGCACCGCTTTGTGATGGCCAATGTGGAGCGAGGGCTGGAGCACGCGGTTGGTGAAAGGGTCCACGTCACCATGGACTCCTGGAGCAGCCGCTTCGGGACAGGCCGCTACCTGTCCTTCACTGTCCACTGGGTCAGCTTGGTGGAAGGGGGTGAGGATGGGAGAGCAGCAGCGGGCACAGCAGCAGCAGCAACACAGTGGGTGGTGCCACCCCGCAGGGGCAGGGGAACTGCAGCAGGTTCCTCCGATCCTCTGCCATCCTCCGGCACACCTGGCCAAACCCCCCGCCTCAGCAGCAGCGTGAAGGCCCGCCACTGCCAAGCGCTGCTGCACTTGGTCAGCCTTGGGAAGACCAAGCTGACGGCAACCCATGTGTTGGCCAAACTCCAGGAGCAGGAGAGGATTTGGCTGACCCCCAGAGGCCTCAGAGTCGGAGAGGTGGTGGCCGACAATGGGGCCAATCTGGTTGCCGCAATACACAGGGGAAACCTGACCCACATCCCCTGTCTTGCCCACGTGCTGAACCTGGTGGTGCAGAAGTTCCTGCGCACCTACCAGGGGATGGGCGAACTGCTGGAAACGGCAAGGAATGTTGTGCGTCACTTCCGGCGCTCGGCTGCAGCCTGTGCGAGCCTGGAAGACGTGCAAAAGGAGCTGGATCTGCCACGCCATCGGCTGATCCTTGACGTTCCGACTCGCTGGAACTCCACCCTGGCGATGTTGGAGCGTCTGGTTGAACAGAGGCACGCTGTCAAACAGTACCTTGCCCTGGCCACTGTTTCCGCAGCTCTGAGAAGGGACAAGACCAGCAACTTCCCGTCCATCGTCCCCGATGATGACTGGAGGCACATGCAGCAGGTGTGCTTAGTGCTGGCTCCCTTCCTGCAGGCCACAAACATGGTGAGCAGGGACCATGCTATGGTCTGCGAGTGGGTGCCCCTGGTTTCTCTGCTGAACAGGGCCCTCGATGCTTTGCTGGAACAGGGAGCGGCAGCCTTGGACCAGCAGGAGCGGCAACCAGCTGCGCAGTCCACCTCTGAGGGGGAGGAGGAGGAGGACTTGGTGGAGGTCCCTGACCTGGCTGCTGATGAGGGGGATCAGCACAGCGCAGCTGAGTTGGTGCGGGGGTGGAGAGAGGATGAGGCGGCAGAGGAGGAGGATGAGGACAGCACTGACGTCGATGTGCCAGCAGACGTGGCCCGCCTCTTCCCAATGGCAGCGCACATGCTGACGTGCCTGCGCAGGGACCCCAGGGTGATCCAGATGAAGCAGAGGGAGGACATCTGGATCAGCATGTTGGACCCACGCCTCAAGGGGAAGTTGAGCCAGTTCCTGCCGCCTGCAGGAGGAGACCCAGCGCAACAAATAAGGAGCTTGCAGCAGGCCCTTGTTGAGCGCTTGGAGGAAGCCTTCCCCCAGCCTTCCACCCCCACTGTCCAGCAGCCAGCACAGAGGCAGCAGCAGGTGCCTGCATCCAGCAGCAGCAAGCGCCCCACAGACCTGCTGTCTCTCAGCCACGAGCTCTACAGGACTGTAGAGGCTCCGGCAGCAGTGACTAGAGAGGAGATGCATGCAGCAGCATCCTCCTCCGGTCACAGCCAGCGCCTGACCCGCATGGTGGCTGACTACATGGGGTCGTACAGCGGGCTTGACAGCGATGCCCCTGTTGATCCCATGGAGTATTGGGTCAAGCGCATGGAGATCTGGAGCGAGCTGGCGCAGTACGCCCTGGAAGTGCTGTCCTGCCCCCCTTCCAGCGTGCTGTCCGAGCGCTGCTTCAGTGCAGCTGGTGGCGTGGTCACCGAGAAACGCTCACGTCTGTCTCACAAGTCTGTGGACAGACTGACGTTTCTCAAGATGAACCAGGCGTGGGTGGAAGGCGAGTTCCTGGCCCCTGTTGTCGGCGAGAGGGGGACATGAACTGGCTGCCGGAACCATCGTTAATGTGCCTTACCACCCTTTACCACCTCCTGGCTCCTGCTCACTAAGCCAGCCTGGTTCACTTTGACTATTACGTCGCCTGCAGCCACACATTTTACACCTACAGTGGGCTGCTGTGTACTGCCCTTCTGCTGTCTGTCTGTGTTTCCCACTGCCAGGGTACACAGATGATTTACCTTCTGCTGCCACTCTGCCACCAGCTATTACGTCAAACAATAGCTATATTGGTTGCAAAACCAAAAACCAAAAAACCATTAAAAAAAAAAAAGGTTTAATTTTTCTGAGGTGCCCGGGTTGAAAACTGTGTTGTCCCAGTTGTGTATTGGACACAATGTGGGCTGCACGACCGCTGTCTGGGACCTCCTGTTGTGTTTATTTACAGCCCTGGTATCACCGCTAGGTACCAGGGCTATTATGTCACGCTGCCTACCTGCTGCCACACTCACACTGCTCCTCCATACCTCCTCCTGCTGCTGCTGCTGCTGTCTGTCTGTGTTTCCCACTGCCAGGGTACACAGATGATTTACCTTCTGCTGCCACTCTGCCACCAGCTATTACGTCAAACAATAGCTGCTCGCCTACTCCTCCATTCCTCCTCCTGCTGCTGCTGTCTGTCTGTGTTTCCCACTGCCAGGGTACACAGATGATTTACCTTCTGCTGCCACTCTGCCACCAGCTATTACGTCAAACAATAGCTATATTGGTTGCAAAACCAAAAACCAAAAAACCATAAAAAAAAAAAAAGGGTTTAATTTTTCTGAGGTGCCCGGGTTGAAAACTGTGTTGTCCCAGTTGTGTATTGGACACAATGTGGGCTGCACGACCGCTGTCTGGGACCTCCTGTTGTGTTTATTTACAGCCCTGGTATCACCGCTAGGTACCAGGGCTATTATGTCACGCTGCCTACCTGCTGCCACACTCACACTGCTCCTCCATACCTCCTCCTGCTGCTGCTGCTGCTGTCTGTCTGTGTTTCCCACTGCCAGGGTACACAGATGATTTACCTTCTGCTGCCACTCTGCCACCAGCTATTACGTCAAACAATAGCTGCTCGCCTACTCCTCCATTCCTCCTCCTGCTGCTGCTGTCTGTCTGTGTTTCCCACTGCCAGGGTACACAGATGATTTACCTTCTGCTGCCACTCTGCCACCAGCTATTACGTCAAACAATAGCTATATTGGTTGCAAAACCAAAACCAAACAAACCATTAAAAAACAAAAAAAGGTTTAATTTTTCTGAGGTGCCCGGGTTGAAAACTGTGTTGTCCCAGTTGTGTATTGGACACAATGTGGGCTGCACGACCGCTGTCTGGGACCTCCTGTTGTGTTTATTTACAGCCCTGGTATCACCGCTAGGTACCAGGGCTATTATGTCACGGCGAGCTGCCTGCCTCATTGACTGCCTGCTGCCACACACTCATCCTCCTCCTCCTGCTGCTGAATTTACCTCCTGCTGTCTTTGTGTTTCCACTGCCAGGGAGCACATACAATGGCGCTTCCAACATGCGTGCGCCCACCAGCTATTTGTTACGCTCAAAAATAGCTGCATTTCTTTAAAAAAAATTGAAAAGAGAAATACGTGAAGAAGAAGAAGACGATATTGAAAAGGAAGGAGAAGATGAAGAAGAAGAAGAAGAAGAAGAAGAAGAACAAGAAGAACAAGAAGAAGAAGAAGAAGGAGAAGAAGGAGAAGATGAAGAAGAAGAAGAAGAAGAAGAAGACGATATTGAAAAGGAAGGAGAAGATGAAGAAGAAGAAGAAGAAGAAGAAGAAGAAGAAGAAGAAGAAGAAGAAGAAGAAGAAGAAGAAGAAGAAGAAGAAGATATTGAAAAGGAAGGAGAAGAAGAAGAAGAAGAAGAAGAAGAAGAAGAAGATATTGAAAAGGAAGGAGAAGAAGAAGAAGAAGAAGAAGAAGAAGAAGAAGAAGAAGAAGAAGAAGAAGAAGAAGAAGAAGATATTGAAAAGGAAGGAGAAGATGAAGAAGAAGAAGAAGAAGAAGAAGAAGAAGAAGAAGAAGAAGAAGAAGAAGAAGAAGAAGAAGAAGAAGAAGAAGAAGAAGAAGAAGAAGAAGAAGAAGAAGAAGAAGAAGAAGAAGAAGATATAGAAGAAGACGATATAGAAGAAGACGATATAGAAGAAGAAGATATAGAAGAAGACGATATAGAGGAAGACGATATAGAAGAAGAAGAAGAAAGATAAAGAAGAAGAAGAACAAGTATATACAGTAACACTACTGAACAAAATTAAGGACACAACTTCTCTTTCCACATTTTTTTTTAAAGGAACATCCCCACATAATCACTTGCTGTTGTTACTTGGAAAAAAAGAGGTTTCTTGCATCATTCACCCTCAAAACAAGTGTTGGAAGCTATTTAAGGCCAATTCGAATAGTCAGCTCGAATAGTTAGCTCGAATACCGACTCGAATAGTGAGCTCGAAGTCCGAGGTCGAATCGAATAGTAAAAATTATTCGACTCGAATATTCGAATGACCTCGAATAATTTACTATTCGAATTCGACCAAACTCGAATTTTAAAAAGGGGTATTTGAGCACCACTGGCTGCCTATGCTGCTGCAAGTCTTTCGAAAAAATTAAAATGTCGTCAAGATAAACCACTAAGAATCTGCCTGATACATCTCTAAAGATATCATTGACGAACTCCTGAAAGACCGCCGGGGCATTGCATAACCCGAAGGGCATGACGAGGTACTCATAGTGACCGTCAGGTGTATTAAACGCGGTCTTCCACTCGTCGCCTTCTCGGATACGAATAAGGTTATATGCCCCCCTCAGATCCAACTTGGAAAAAACACAGGCATCAGTAATCTGTGAGAATAGATCGTCGATGAGTGGGAGAGGGTAACGGTTTTTGATGGTGATCTTGTTAAGTTGTCTATAATCTATACACGGGCGAAGACCACCGTCTTTCTTCTTAACAAAGAAGAACCCCGCTCCCGCAGGGGACTTGGAAGGACGGATAAAGCCCTTCTCCAAGTTCTCCCTGATATAATCCTTCAGCGCGATCTTCTCGGGACCAGAAAGATTGTACAACCGTCCCCGAGGGGGCATAGTACCTGGTCTCAGCTCAACAGGACAGTCATAGGGTCTATGGGGAGGCAACCTGTCCGCAGACCGGGCACAAAACACGTCACTGAATTCAGAATACTGAGGTGGAACCCCTTCAACGTAAACCTCAGAGGAACAGACTGATACAGACCCTAAACAATTCTCCTGACAATAGTGTGATCATGCAGACAGTTGCCCCTCCCTCCAATTTATCTGGGGAGAATGCTTCCTCAGCAAAGGGAGACCCAGGATGACTGACGAGGTGGCCATCTTTAAAACAAAGAACTGAATGTTTTCTGTGTGAAGAACCCCAATTTGGAGGGTGAGAAATGGAGTTTGACAAAGAGGTGACTTGTCTTGCAGTGGGGAGTCATCGATTGCGGTGACACAGATATGCTTCTGAATGGGGAGAATGGGGATATTGAACCTCAAAGCTAGATCACGATTTATGAAATTGGCGGCGGAGCCCGAGTCGATGAATGCAGACGTGTGACAAACTTGATTCTCCCATTGAAGGGAACAAGGCAGCAAGATCTTACTGTGATATGGAGGTAGGGTTTGCTCGCTTAGGGCGGTACCTCCAACCAGCCCTAAGCGGACAAGTTTCCCGCCCTCTTGCTGCACTTCTGCACTCGGTGACCCTTCTCCCCACAGTATAGGCATAGTCCCTCCTTCATTCTCCTAGCTCTCTCAGACCCTGTCAGATGGCCATGCCCCAATTGCATCGGTTCCTCCTCCGAGACCTCAGGAGGACTAACCCTGGCGAGTGCTAAAGATCTGCCCTTCTTATGATAACGAATACGTCTATCAATTTTAATGGACAGTGTTATGGCCTCATCTAAACTTTTCGGTTCAGGGTGGCTTATGATGACATCAGAGATGGAATCAGATAACCCATTCATATACTTGTCTAATAGTGTGAATTGATCCCACCTCACTGAGACTGCCCACTTCCTGAACTCTGCCGCATACTCCTCAACCATGCGACTACATTGTTTAAGTTCCCTGAGCTTGCGCTCGGCTGTGCCGGCGATGTCGGGATCATCGTAGATAATGGCCATCGCTTTAAAGAATTCAGACACCGATGACAAGGCAGTATGACCTTCGGGAAGGCTAAATGCCCAGGTCTGGGAATCTCCCTGTAAGAGGGTCCTAATCAGAGTAACCCTCTGTGCCTCTGAACCGGACGACACAGGTTTCATCTGGAAATATGCTAAACAGCGATTTCTAAAGTTACTAAAGTCGGCCCGTGAGCCAGAAAATTTTTCCGGAAGGGGCATCTTGGGCTCGACTGTGTGAGGGGAAGGTTGAACCACTGGTGGAGACAGGACATTAATTCTCTCTGTAAGCTGGGAGATCTGAGCTTGCTGTAAGGTCACAGTTTTGGACAGTTCTCCAATAGCGGCTGACAGCATATTTAATCGTTCCACCAGACCTTCCATATTCATAAATGTGGTCTGCAGTACTGTAACAATGTGTGGTGTTTGGTGCACACTCAGAGTATTCAGATTGTTGGTGATCCGCAGTATCACCAATAATGCTGATATATCCGATTATGTGGCGATCTGCGGAATCGCCAATAATGCGGATATTTATTTATAACTCTGGATACCGGGTATAACGACAGTGGAAAACCCACCACACTGATATCTTTAAGAGGACTGGCTACCTCTTAAAAGAGAAACGCAGTGTGTGCGATTCTGCGACTAGATGACGTAACGCTAGAATCGCGTTTCCCAGCAGCAATGATATACTGGGGAACCACTGAGACCTCCGCAAGGAGGGATTCAGCAGAATAAACCCTTTAGTGGGAGAACCACTAAAGGGGGCAAAGTCAGACGGAAACGGTTCGGTAACAAACTGGCTGCGAGGTACCGAATCGTGAAACAGAGAGCAGAGTCAGAAATCTAGCCAAGGTCAGTAACGGAAATCAGATAGGCGGAGGTACAAAGTCAGAAAGCCGAACTCGTAGTAAAATAGACAAGCAGAGGTTCGGCAACGGGAGATCAGAAAATGGCACAGATAATAGTGCTTGCGAATATATTGGCCAAACCAATATATGTCGCAGATCAGGAAAATAACAAATCTGACTGTTGTGGGCTAGTTACGGCAAGCCGCACTTGGCCCACGATGGTACTGACTGTCAGATCACTATCTGGCTGACTATTAGATCAACTGACTGGCTGACTATAACAGAGATCAGGTTACATACAAATATACAATAATCAGGAAAACAACAAAGACTGACTGATGAGAGACAGGAGCCTTGCTCCAGCTAGGACTGTCTCTCTCGGATCTAGCTAAGGTCTGAGGGCTATCACAAAGTAACGCTTGCTGAATGCGGTCAGGCCGCCGTCTTATGACAAGGAGCTGGTGGGTACTAACAGTACGATATCGCTCACCACAGTCAAGGGCCCTCTGGTGGGAGAAGAGTGATCAGACAGATCAGGATAGGTTACAGTAGTACTAATAGCTTTGGCAATACCTCACCAGAGGAGCTGGTGGGTACTAATAGTACAGTGCCCTCACCAAAGTCAAGGGCCCTCTGGTGAGAGTAGAGGAGTCAGACAGATGGGGTTCGGCAACAGACAGACAGAGACAGTACAAAATCAGGAGGCAGAGACAGAAAGGTTAAGCAAGCAGAGTCGGGCACAGGATCAAATGGGCAGAGGTACAAAATCACTAAGCAAGAGAGTAGTCAGAACGAGCCAGAGTCATATACAAATAATAACACAGTAATGTAAATCTTTTAAGGCTATCAACAATTCCTATCTTGTGTGAAATCCCCGGTTTCCTCCCGGATCAAAGCACACCGGAACTATCTAAAGGTCTGAGCGCTAACACAGAGTATTCGCAACAGCAGACAAGTTGTGAGTGATTCAGCCAGGCTTTTGAAGCAGAGGAGACCCTTCAGGCACGCCCTCCTCCTATCAACCAATGAGGAGTGGCGAACGTCTCCTCTGTCAGCTGACGTGCCTCCTCCCCGCATAAAGGTCCTGTCTGTGCGCGCGCACGCGACAAAGCAACCCCATGTGCAACTGACAGACCCGTCCTCGGCGTGCTAGACGCCTGAGGCACGGATACATTGCTAAACAGGGAGCTGGAGGCAGCTGCGGTGGTAGCGCTGTTCACCGCCGCTGCCTCTCCAGCGTTTGTTTCAAAGAGCCTTGTGAAGAAGAAGAAGAAGAACCAGGTGAAGAAGAAGAACCAGGTGAGGAAGAAGATGAAGAAGAAGAAGAAGAAGAACCAGAAGAAGAAGAACCAGGTGAAGAAGAACCAGATGATGATGATGATGATGATGATGATGATGATGATGATGATGATGATGATGAAGAAGAAAAACCAGATGATGATAAAGAAGAAGAAGAAGAAGATGAAGAAGAATCAGATGAAGAAGAATCAGATGAAGAAGAAGATGAAAAACCAGGTACCAGTGAAGAAGAAGATGATAAGGATGATGGTAATGACGAGAAAGAAGATGGTGAAACAGAAAAAGAAGACGGTGAAGAAAAAGATGGAGAGAAGAAAAAGAAGAAGGTGAAGACGGTGAAGCAGAATAAACAAGAAATGCAGAAAAAAAAGTTTTCAATACATTTTTTTTAATTACACCTATTTAATTGTGATTTCCCTTTAAAAAAAAAAATTTGCCATCCGAATTCGTGATCACGACTATTACCCGAATTCAATTACTGATCATGACTCGAATTCTAATTAAAAACGAATTCTATGGTTGTAATCACGGCCGAATCCGAATTTGTCCCAGACCCGAATTCGAATGTATTCGAATCGAATTTGGGTACATTTGAGCATGCCTGCTCTAAATTCACCTTGAATAAACAAATAGCATTTTACTAAATTAATCAGTTTTCTGTCTATGCTAGCCATGTCAAAATTATCAGATAATTATTAGATACTAGTAAAAAGGCCTGCCCGTTAAAAGACGGGCACTAGACTATGCCCCCCCTTCCTCATCCTGCGCAATGCGCATACAGAAGCATCTTGCTCGCTAGTCCCCTACTGCTATCCAAAGTATATGCACAGAGGGAAATGTTGCTTGCTTGGCAGTTGAAAAAAGCTGTTATTTCCCGCAATGCAACGAGGTTCATATAGAGGAAACTGTCATGTTTGGAAGCACGGACACAGGGACCCAGGGGATTTATTATATAGGATTAGTAAAAAAGCCCGCCTGTTAAAAAACAGGCGATAGGCACAGGGGTTTTATTATATAATAATAATAATAATAATAATAATAATCTGAACATTTGTATAGCGCTTTTCTCCTGTCGGACTCAAAGCGCTCAAGAGCTGCAGCCACTGGGACGCGCTCAGGAGGCCACCCTGCAGTGTTAGGGAGTCTTTCCTTGAACTCCTTACTGTATAGGTACTTGACCTAGCCAGGATTTGAACCCTGGTCTCCCATGTCACTACTAGTGAGTGACTCACTCACGGACAGCACGCGGCACACTATGTCCGAGGACGAGGAGGAGGACAGCCAGCCATTGACAGCCGCTCAGCAGCAGCAGGAGGAGGACTCAAGGTGGGTGGGCAGCCAAGCCAGCCAACTTTAATGATGTTTTTTACATGTGATGTTGGCACCAGCCAGGCCTGAGCTGCCATGGGGCCCCCAGCCCACCACCACCAGTCAGGCCTGAGCTGACCTGGGGCCCCCAGCCCACCACCACCAGCCAGGCCTGAGCTGCCCTGGGGGGCCCCCAGCCTACCACCACCAGCCAGGCCTGAGCCCTTCCACCCAGCCCACCACCACCAGCCAGGCCTGAGCTGCCCTGGGGGGTCCCCAGCCTACCACCACCAGCCAGGCCTGAGCCCTTCCACCCAGCCCACCACCACCAGCCAGGCCTGAGCTGCCCTGGGGCCCCCAGCCCACCACCACCAGCCAGGCCTGAGCTGCCCTGGGGCCCCCAGCCCACCACCACTAGCCAGGCCTGAGCTTCCCTGGGACCCCAGCCCACCAGCCACGCAGGCATGAGGCCTCCAGCCCACCACCAGTCAGGCTTGAGGTGCCCTGTGGCCCCCAGCCCACCACCACCAACCTGACTACATATACTGGGGACAGCTATACACCTGGCTACCTATGCTGGGGACACTGTCTGTCTGTCATTAAGTGCATTTACTGGTGAAAAGTTGTCTCTTATGTGCATTTACTGCGGAAACGCAGTCTGTCATTATGTGAATTAACTGGTGAAAAGCTGTCTCTTATGTGCATTTAATGGGGAAACGCTGTCTGTCATTACGTGCATTAACTGCTGAAAAGCTGATTCTTATGTGCATTTACTGGTGAAAGGCTACCTGTCATTATGTGCGTTTACTTCATTTTTTTTTTCATGTAACTACGTTAGCTGGTACAACTACATTACAGTTAGCCCCGCCCACATGACATCATGACCACGCCCAGTTTTTCACACAGTGAGAGAGTTATCGTATCTCTTCATTCCTTAAGTTACCTCCTCTATAGTTATTTTCACACGCAGTTAATTAACAGCCTGTCTTTAACTTTAGAATTTTGGAGTTCTTTTAAGGATTCAAGAGTTAACTTAAAGACAGAAGAGTTAACTTTAGGTTTGCCTGAGGTAAAATGTTTCCTGAATACTACATGCCTCATCACCATGCTGATAACTCTAGAAATGTTATTAAAGACAGAAGATAAGCTTAGTGAATTGAGGCCAAAATGTCCTCAATCCTCCACAATCCTGCAGATTCCAGATAGCAAATGAAGCAATAATGAGTAGCCAGGACAAGGCAGCCAGTGTATAGCACTTTGCAGTTCATACAGAGAGGCAGGATAAGTAGTAAGCGTATTAGCAGCAAAAAGCAATCTTGTGTGACATTCTGGCTTGAGCCTAGTATGCTGACAGACTCACCACCTCTTCACAGACATCATCCTCGCTTTGCCTGATATCGCTTCTCATCCTCCGCTCCTGCTCTCGAACAATCAGGAAATTTCAAGCTGGGATCCTAGTGAGCAACTCTGGCCTACTGCCGGCAGGCGTCCCAGAGCAGCGTTTTTTCAATAGGCCTCAGCATCCATAACAAGTGGCTTGCAGAGTAGACACTTGCACTGTTGCACAGTGGAGAACATGTGTGCTGGCCAGTAATGCTGAAATCCTGCCCACCTACGGGTTTCATGCATCCTGGGAGTTTCTTAAGGGTGTGTGTTTCATCTCAATGGCTATCATTCATAAAGCATTCCCGCATGCGGAAATGCGTAATACCGCTGACTTTACCGAGCACTGAGCAAGTTGTGTATTCATAAAGCCTCTTTCCGCATGCGGAGCTGACATTCCCGTGCAGAGTGACAACGTACCGCCTTGTGCAGTGACGTAGCTAAAGAGCTGTGGGCCCCGATGCAAGTTTTACATGGGGCCCCCCCAAGCACTCTATACATAACAATTGATACGGCGCACCAAAACCTGCCAAGGACAACCCCAGTGTCAGAGGTGCAAGAAGGGGTTGGGGAACAGTGTGTTAAGGATTACTACTATTCAAAGCATCTATAGAAGTGATTATTACCAGCACAGGACCAATAGAGAGCTAATACTGTGATAGAGGGTGGACCCTTCGGGGCCCCTCTGGCCCAAGGGCCCCGATGCGGTCGCTACCTCTGCACCCCCTATTGCTACGCCCCTGGCCTTGTGCGGTGTTGATACGTGTTGATACGCAGGTATCCAGAAAAAGTATCAAAATGTTCATTCATAAACATTTCCGCATAGCGGTATGCGGAAGGGGATTACCAATCCCCTGGATGTAGCGGGAAACTTGCGGAGTCCTTGTAAGTTAATGGGACGGACCTCCCAAGCAGCAGCAGAGAGAACACCGCATGGAGGGACTCGGCCAGCTTTTCTGTTTCCGCATGCCTACCGCCCGCCTACCGACACCATTCTCCAGAAAACCTCCGCACTGCTACTGCACCAGGCACAATGTTTATGAATGACCACCCAGAAGGCTAAACTACTGACAGCGGTATTCTCCCGCACGAGTTCTCCTTACCGCCAGCAAGTTTATGAATGATAGCCAATGTATCTGTTTTTAGATTCCAATTAAAGCAGAGAATGCTAGGAATCTGCCTGTATCATTCTCTGGGGGTTCTGATCAGATGACGCCAAGATATGACCATTTCAGATATTTCATATTCTTTCCTGCCTGACATGACAGAGGGTGGAGCTGGGGGCATGCAGCAGAATGGCCCATCACCTCCTACAATCTCCACCATCCAGTGGAGGAAGGGTTAAATGGCTGGGCACAGTGAGAGGGAGAGTCTCCAGCCATCCGTATCAGTGATACTCGGACGTCCCGATCCACGAATTCGGCAACCACAGCCGTTGGCGGAAAAAAATCTGCCTCCAGCGTGATTGGTTCCGTATTATGATACGCATCCACGGGGCTTGGCTAGCCTGCATGGAGTGAGGACGCATCTTTTCTCACTCTCTCCGGTCCGAGCAAAATCCTGCTGCACCCCCGTGAAACACCTCACTTGACCCAGACAAAATTAACAACATCTGTGCTCTGGAGGGTCAGGACCTAGCCAGTGGAACAAGATGGTGAAATACGGCCCGGCAAAGGAGGTAGGACCTGCGGAGAAGCTGGCACGCTTTGCACATGAAAGCACATAAGATGGAGCTGATAAGGGAGGCTCCTCTGGAATGTACGAAAGTGAGCCTGATATGGATGGGAATGTCAAAGAGCACACCGAGGTGGGTAAACAACAAGCCCCGTTATCGCAAGGCAGGGATAATCCACCCAAAGACAGAATGAGGGATGCCAGCTCAAAACAAGCAGAGCAGGTCGAGGGTCAGACATGTGCACAGGCCCAAGATGAGGAGGATCACACGGAGGTCGCTGAACCCACCAGAGCAGAACTAATGGAGGGAATCAGGGGCTTACACATTTCACTAAGCACCAGGTTAGACACTATTCAAACCGACATTTCTTTTGTCAATCATGATTTATCTAAACTAAGTGATAGAACTGCTGAATGTGAGTGCAGAGTGGGGGAGTTGGAAGATGAATTAAGACCTCTGCAATCCACTGTTACCAGTGTCCAGAAGCTGTCGGACTCGCATTCTTTCAAGTTAGATGGCTTAGAAAACAGATCTAGACGATCAAATCTGAGGTTTGTGGGCTTCCCCGAAAAATCGGAAGGTGAGCAACCTGAAACCTTTTTGGAAAAATAGCTAAAAGACTCCCTACCTGATTTGAATCCATCTTCAGCCTTCTGTATTGAGAGAGCTCATAGAATTCCTGGGGTCTCCCCAAACCTGGTGCTTGCCCGAGGCCTGTTATTGCAAAACTTCTAAACTACAGAGATAAGCTGGAGATTTTAAAAGCAGCAAGAAATGCTCCAGAACTTCAGTTTAATGGTGCTAAAATCTCTGTCTATCAGGACTATTCTGCTGAAGTACAAAAACAAAGGGCCACTTTTCTGCAGGTTAAGAAAAGCTTACAACACCATCAAGTCTCATACAGCATGCTCTATCTTGCTAAACTGAGAATCCAATTTAAAGGGAAAACACATTTTTTCACTGATTCTAAAGATGCTGACGATTGGTTGGAGCTTCAGGGCCTCAAGGTGCCTATTCAGGAAAGGAGAGCTGCACGTTCATTTTTTTTTTTGCTCATGCAAGTTTATATACTAATCTTGTCTGATATACTCACCTATATGTTGCTATGACAGGTTGACTTTGGCTTTTTCAGGATATCAGTTTGAGGAAAAATGGAACTATATCTACTGAGATGTCATGTACATGGAGTAGGCTGCCTGATATTCTTCTTCTTCTCACATGGCGAGGCAAAACTGTGTAAAAGTTTCTTACCTCACATCAATGCATCAAAACTTTCATGCTCAGGATATATAATAATATCAAGATGGCAAGTACACTATAGCAGGAGTTGTTTTTCTTCTCTATTTTTGCCTAGCCGGCTTCATACAAATGCCTCTCCAATAACCCTTGGTTTTTGTTGCCCATTTTTTAAGGGTTATATAGCACTGCATATGATGCATATATTTGTCTTGCACTATTATTGTATACTTGAATATTTCTTCAAATCGTTATTTCACTGTATTTACTTGTCGTAGTCGTTGGTACTATATGTTAAAACGGGTTAAAATTCTGTTGGGGACCCATTAGAAGGTCCACGTTTTATGATCTTTTTATGTTCTAAGGTATGTTGTAACATTCTAATGTTCTAGGGGATGCTACATAGATATATATGTCATATGTCTTTAAATTCAAGCCTCGGACAGGGCAGTGCTAGTCTTTTTCTTTCCCCTAAAATTTGATATGTTATGGGTTATAGAGCTCTCTATGTTTTGGGATAGGGGGCGGGGAGGGTGTTGTGGTGGGGGTTTTCAGGATGAAGCAAAAAAGTTGTTGTCCTTTTTTCATGCAAGATGGAAACTTTTGAGTCTGAACAGATATATATCTGGTGTAAATGTCTTTCTACGATTGCACTAAGACAATACTTAAAATCCTAACATGGAATGTTAGAGGTCTTAATAACAAAATTAAAAGGGGACTAGTTTTTGATCAGATTAAAAGATTATCACCACATATTATATGTTTACAGGAAACACACTTGGTGGGCTCTAGGGTTATGCTCCTAAAAAAGCCTTGGGTTTCACATTATTACTTGGTTCACTTCTCTTATTTCTCCAGGGGAACAACTATCCTCCTCCTTAGGTCCCTTGGTGCACACGTTACTGCAGTTAGGGTGGATGAACAGGGGAATTTTGTGATTCTCCAATGTACAGTAGAGGGCAAACCTCTCACAATTGTGTCCTTATACATACCTCCACCCTTTTGATCTCAGGTACTAGATTCTATATCCTCCAAACTAAACTCAATTCTTGAGGGCCCATTATTGGTGGCAGGGGATTTTAATGCAGTGGTGAATCCTTCTATGGATAGATTAAGCAAGAATGGCAGAGCATATCCGGCTCTGTTAAACTGGATGGAGGCTTATGACCTGAGGGACCTGTGGAGGTGGAAGCACCCACATGACAAAACATACACTTGCTACTCAGATTCATTTAAATCTTTATCTCGCATAGATATGATTATGGGGTCATGTGGGATTTTACCTTATGTTAAGGAAATACAACATATGGGACATGGTATATCAGACCATTGTCCGGTGCTTTGCTCCCTGGCTCTTTTAGGTTCGGGGAGGGGGAACATCTGGAGGATGGGACCGTGGTGGCTGGAGGATCAGATGATTTTGGGGGAGTGTAAGACAGCCATGACTCACTACTGGAATGAAAATGAGGGTTCTACGGATACCTTGACAAGTTGGGATGCAAGTAAGGTGGTTCTGAGGGGGGCTTTTAGAGCTGCAATGACTACTCTCAGAAATAATGATACGGCCTTGCTAGAATATTATGAATCAGAAACCACCTCTGAATGGACTAAACTGATGGATTCGCCTACTACAAATCAATATGCAAGCTGTGTGGTTGCACGTAGGAAATTCGAACTTAAGCTTCTAGACAGACATAAACGTAGAGACCTTATCACCTCCCAGAAGGAGTTTGAATTGGGTAACAAATGTAGCAGAATATTAGCCCATCTCCTGAGGGGTAGCAATGACAGTATGGCCATACCTAGAATTCTAACTAATACTGGGGTAGAGTGTGCTAATTCTTTGGATATTTCTGAGGCCTTTAGAATCTTTTTTCAGGATTTGTATTCCACTAAGGTCACTGCCCCTGACAGTCAAATTATTGCTTTTCTTAACAACTTAGATTTACCTACTCTATCTAAGGAAATGGTGGAGATGTTGGAGGCGCCAATCTCTAGAGATGAAATAGAAAATGCTTTGCTTACCTTTAAAAAAGGGAAAGCACCAGGTTTAGATGGCATTCCGAGTGAGTGGTATATAAAAAATAGATCTGGGATTTCTGATAGACTTCAATCTTTATTTACATTTATGTTTCACTCTCAATCTATACCCAAGACCATGTGTGAAGCTCTTATAGTACTTATACTTAAGCCAAATAAATCTCCTGACCTTTGTGAGTCATACCGTCCCATTTCCTTAATAAATGTGGATGTGAAAATCCTGACAAAGATTTTGGCACTAAGGCTACAGCAATGTATCTGTCAGATTATTCACCCTGATCAGACGGGGTTCATACCTGGAAGATCCACTAGAATCAATATTAGACGCTTATTCTCTAATATACAATATCCTCACAAAAACTCAGGTACTAGAATTGTTTTATCCTTAGACGCAAATAAGGCGTTTGACTCGGTAGAATGGTCTTACTTAACAGCAGTCCTCAGAAGATTTGGCTTTGGGGAGGGCTTTGTGAAATGGTTTCATATATTATACAGTAGTCCGGTAGCACAAATACGTGTCAACAGTCATGTGGCGTACGTTAAAAAGGGGCGCTGGGAAAAAAGGGCGCCGGGTTTTTAACGATAAGCATGGATAACGTTTAAAAATGTATTGTACTGTATTTCGTTTAAAATTAATGTTTTTAAAGTTATAAATCATTAAATATTGTGCATTAAATCGGCAATTGTAAAAACGTTAATCTTTCGTTTAAATAGTGAAACGTATAATAACGTTAAAAAAAAAATTACTAAGTAACCCTCCCTGTACCTACCCCTAACCCCTAGACCCCCCTGTTGATGCCTAAACCTAAGACCCCCCCTGTTGGTGCCTAAGTAACCCTCCCTGTACCTACCCCTAACCCCTAGACCCCCCTGTTAGTGCCTAAACCTAAGACCCCCCTGTTGGTGCCTAAACCTAAGACCCCCCTGTTGGTGCCTAAACCTAAGACCCCCCTGTTGGTGCCTAAACCTAAGACCCTCCTGTTGGTGCCTAAACCTAAGACCCCCCTTTTGGTGCCTAAACCTAAGACCCCCTGTTGGTGCCTAAACCTAAGACCCCCCTGTTGGTGCCTAAACCTAAGACCCCCCTGTTGGTGCCTAAACCTAAGACCCCCCTGTTGGTGCCTAAACCTAAGACCCCCCTGTTGGTGCCTAAACCTAAGACCCCCCTGTTGGTTTTTTCGTTTAAAAATAATGTAAAAAAAAAAAAAAAGAAAAAAAATGTACTGTTTTTCGTTTAAAAATAATGTTTTAAAAAAATATTGTACTGTTTTTCGTTTAAAAATAATATTTAAAAATGTATAAATCATTAAATAATGTGTAATCATGAGAAGCAGTAATAAAACATTAAGTCTCCGGGCGCCGCTTTTAAAACGTTATTTTTCTCCGGCGCCCTTTTTTCCTATCGGGCGCCCATTAAACGATATTTATTATAGGAGTGAATGGCGGCGCCCGATTTGTCCACTAGCCTCCTGCGCCCGAATTTACTGTTTCCAGTCATGTGTCTGATAAATTTAGTGTACAGAGGGGAACCAGACAAGGTTGTCCTAGGTCACCTTTTCTTTTTGCAATTGCAATAGAACCTCTGGCCCAAGCCATTTGAGAATCAGAATCATTAATAGGTCTGCGTATCAATAATGTAGAAGAGCGCATTTAGTTGTATGCGGACGATATGCTTATATATTTGGCTGATCCAGGTCCTTCTCTTAATGCAGTCCTGGATATCTATGAGAAATTTAGTAGAATTTCGGGTCTGACCATAAATTGGTCTAAATCAATCCTTTTTCCCCTAGATATATTTGATAGCTCTATTATATCTTCAAGATCTAGTCCCATGACTGTTGACAGGTTTAAATACCTGGGGGTATGGATTACAAGAGATAATACTAAGTGTTTTGACCAAAATATTGCACCAGCTGTACAACATATTGAGAATAAATTTAAAATATGGAATTCACTTCCTCTAAATTTACATGGCAGAATTACTGCGGTTAAAATGGTAATAGCCCCAAATTGCTTTATCTGATGCAGATGTCCCCAACAGGACTATCCTTAGCCTTTTTTAAAAAACTAGATTCTAAAATATCCAGCTTTGTGTGGTCAGGTTCGCAACCCAGACTGGCCTTATCTACCTTGCGATTGCCAAAACATGAGGGGGGCATGGCTCTACCTGATTTCTTTACCTATTTTCTGGCTGCTCAGTTGGTTCCCATTCAGAGGTGGTTGAGTGACAACAGGTCAGATGCCTGTCTTTAGGTGCATACACACATCAGACTATAGTCTTTTGAAAATGAAAGATCACAGACCAATCTTACCACCCTTCATGTAGTATGAGAGCCATACTCTACACAGTCTTTTCTATGGAGCTGAACTCCACATCAGAAAAAATCTTGGCAAGATGCTGCACACACAGATGCTGTACAGACACAAAAGATCAGTATCTGCAAAAGATCTGTTCCTGCAAAAGATCCGTTCCTGCAAATTGCAATGATAGTCTATGAGATCTGCAGATCATCATACACACATGATTTAACTGACATTCATCTGCAGATCAGATCCACCAGGATGGATTTTCAGATCTGCGGATGATTGCTTGATCTGCAGATGAATGTCAGTTAAATCATGTGTGTATGATGATCTGCAGATCTCATAGACTATCATTGGAATTTGCAGGAACTGATCTTTTGCAGATACTGATCTTTTGCATGTGTACAGCATCTGTGTGTGCAGCATGTTGCTAAGATTTTTATCTGATGGAAAGTTCAGCTCAATAGAATAGACTGTGTAGAGTATGGCTCTCATACTACATGAAGGGTGGTAAGATTGGTCTGTGATCTTTCAGTTTCCAAAGACTATAGTCTGATGTGTGTATGAACCTTTTCTGTGGAGGCAGATATAGCATCCTCTTATGAGGCTCTTTGTGGTGCCATTTATAGGTCTGGTGTTCCTGTTCCCATTAATTGTGAAGGGCTGACACTTATTAAACATACAATTAGAGTATTTTGCAGGGCGTTAAAACTTACAAAACCTGTGGAGAGTTAATGGACTCCTAGCATGCCACTCTGGTTCAATACAAATTTGCCTGAACTGCTACCATTGTCCTCTGATAACTTCTGGCGTTTACATAACATAAAATTTGTACATCAGCTGTTTGAGGGGAGCAGTTTTAAAGAGTTCTAGGTCTTTAGAGAAGAATTCGGTCTCCCACGAAACACTCTACTTAGATATTTCCAACTCTGACACGCAATAAACAAACAAATGGGTCTTTTTAATGTGCGTATTGAGCCCTCAAAATTGGAACTCCTACTTCTTAATAAGGATACAGATAAACAAATAACCAGGTATCATACTTTCCTTTTGCAATATACTCTTAAAAACAAAACTGAATCCACATATGCTAAATGGAGAACTGAAGACCTAGCTCTGACAGATAAAGACAGAGAGGAACTATCAGACACATATCATAAAACTGTTATAGCTTCCAGAGATGAGATAACACAAATTAAGTAGTTACACCAGACCTACCTGACGCCAACAAAATTAGCTAAGTTCAGCCCCCTACAAGATTCCAGATGCTTTAAATGTAAAACTCAGAGCGCAGATTTCTTACATTGTGTCTGGTTCTGTTCCTTGGTCCAGGACTACTGGAAATCTGTAGTACACTTCTTACAAACAAATCTTCGTTTGCCGGTATTTCTTTCAATGTATCAATGTTTGTTGGGTATACTTACTGAGGTGGTATGTTCAAGACACAAAAAGCAACTAATCAGGCTACTTTTCTTCTATGCTAGAAAGCTAATATTGACTAAATGGATGTTATCTACTGTCCCATCTCTTAGAGAATGGAAAAAGGTAATAAACTCTAATTTACCTATGTATAAATTGACATATCAGGTTAGGGGACATCCTAATATCTTTGAAAAAATTTGGGAAAGATGGATAGATAGCTCATCAACTATTATTCCAAATTTAGATGTTACTATAGCAGTATCTGATTTATATTCGTGAAACTAGATTCCCGATATATGCTGTGATATATGTATCCTCTAACATAGAAAGATATAACTGGACTTTCCTATAGTACTCTATGGACTCAAATGTGTAAAAACAGTCTTATTATTAATATTGGTCTGCATTGAAAATGTGAAATCTGCTGATATGTAACAACTTTGGCTTCTCTTGATATGGTTATCAGTTTATGTTTTGTATGTTTTAGCTCTTTTCTGAGCAAAAAAATCAATTAAAAAATTCTCTGTTAAAAAAAAAAAAAATGATACGCGTCCACGCCACGACGCAGATTTTTGGTCGTGAATGACGCAATCACGGCCGGATGCACGACCAGATCCGGATTTTCTTTTAACTTTAATAGCAAAGCCCCTATACATGCTACAATCCCCCAAATTGCATGGATTATCAAGGTGATAAGAGCTACAACTTCAACAAAAAAATTCCAAAGATTTTTTTTTTTTAACACTTGAAATGGGGCTATTAATTGGTAATAAGTGGTTTTAAACAGGGAAATACAGGTTAAGCAATCACAGAGGTGAAGGTGAGTCCCAATGGCACTTGGCGGTGATTGTACCACTGGAGGAGAATGAGTGGCTGACGCCAAAAATACCCAGAGAGGTTTGTATTTTATTTTTTTATTTTTTTGCAGTGATGTAGCAATGATATGACAGCAGAAATTATTTTATTAAGAATTCTGCTTCTTTTATACAAAAATACAAAATAACCAAAATAAATATAACACGAATATAAATCTTAAGCTTTGCTTGATCAAAAAGTCAATTTAAAAAAAAAGTCCATCTGTCTGGAAAGAATCCAAGAAAAGAAACCACAAGCCTTCCTGGCTTAAATTATGCCATTATCAACTATTACACTATATACACTATATACAATAATTACAATATTTCATAGTTACTGTAAGAAAGACTAAGCAATCACTCACCTTTCTTGCTTGCAAGCCATTTCATGAATTTAGATCATCTAGCTAAAGTGAAAAGAGAAATAGTTAGCTCACCCATAAGAAGGTTCCGCCAAATCAAGGAGGCCTGATATTCTGCCAACACAGACACCATTTCTCCCGACTCAACCTTCCCTCCTCAAGACCCCGAATTTTCCCGACCTCACCCAAGATGTCATGCACCACCACCTGGACAGGGAGGACATTTTTATGAATCGCAATTTGACACTGTGCATTCCAAGTGTAATACCGAATGACTAAACTAACTAAGAATAAAGTGTCCAAATTAAATGACCCCCGGTTATTGAAAGCTCCATATGACCACTCCGCGTAACTAAGCCGCTCAAGGAAAGAAATACCTAGAGCCCTACCCACCTGTTTATATACTTCTTTGCTAAAGGAACAGTCCAACAGAAAATGGTCCATGGTTTCCTCAACATCACCACACTCCTCATGAGGACAACCACTGCCCCGATCTCTTATGAACTTCAAATTTCCCCTAACAAAGAATCTACCATAAAAGGAGAGCCAAGCCAAGTCCCTGAATTTGTTAGGAATCTTAGGAGAACAAAGCAAACGCAATCCCTCCCTCATAATCGGGCTTGGGCAATCTCTCAGAGCCAATGGATCCTGAAAAAAGGTTTCAATCACTCTCTCCACCAGGACTTTTCTAGGAGTCGAGATGACATCCTCCCTTGTCTGTTTCCATTGCCTAATCACTTTCAGGCAAGGTGCGACATAAGTCGGGAGATAATCATTACTAGCCCTTGACCTTTTCACTAAACCACTCTCTCCCCAGCGTCTGAGAAAAGGCTTAAACCAAGACTGGAAAATACTGATCCATCCAGGAAGTTCCTCCATATACATTTTACCAAAATTGTTCTTAACAAATAAGGAGAAGAAAGCCACCTTCCTGCCTGGACCGATAAGTGATGTTTCTCTTTATGTGGTTCATCTTATTTCCCCAAAGCATTTGGAAAAACAAGCTGTAAATTCTTGTGTAAAGAGAGACTGGCAAACTACAGACAAAACTGACATATAACATAATTGGAATCAAATAAGTTTTGATAATGCCAATCCTTTCTCTGAAAGTCAATCGCCAACCTTTCCAGCGGACCACCTTAGCCTCAGCACATTCTAGTCTGCCTACCACATTTTGGTGACCATAATCACCAGGGCCAAATCCTATGCCAAGTATTTTAATTCTTTCCTTTGGGGCTGGAAAAGAGACCGGCAGTGTGAAGTTCTCATTTTCCTTACCCATCCAGAAAGCCTCACACTTGTCCTGATTGACCTTGGAACCTGATGCCAATGAGTACCTGGCAATCTCAGAACCAGGGCTGTGGAGTCGGTACAAAAATCTTCTGACTCCGACTCCTCAGTTTCTGAAACCACGACTCCAACTCCGACTCCGGGTACCCAAAGTTGCTCATACTCCAACTCCTCGACTCCGACTCCTTAGTCTAATACTTAACAGGGCTGTGGATTTTGTACAAAAATCATGCGACTCCGACTCCCGACTCCGGGTGCCCAAAATTGCCCCGACTCCGACTCCTCGACTCTGACTCCAACTCCGACTCCACAGCCCTGCTCAGAAACTCCTTCTGCCTCCTCTTGCCCAGAGATTACCACAGTCACATCATCAGCATATGCAACAACCTTGAGAGGAGATACACCAGTTATGCCCCAAGGCACCCCACACAAAGCTCCGCCTTCAATCCCTCTTATAAAGGATCTATAGCAAAAACATATAGCAGGAGATTCAAAGGACACCCCTGGTGCACCCCAGGTCTAACCTCAAAGGTCTGTCCAACCCAACCATTAACAAGTGGGAAATGTCACAAGCCCCCTAGTGGCTGTACCGCACAATGCCTTCCAATCGGTTTCAGCACACAGACCATGCAATCTGTGGTCGCAATCAGTGCGCAGAAACCGCTGGGATTTTGGCAGCAGACGGACTAGAAGGGAGCTTGTGAGTTACGGTAATACAAAAAATGTCATTCTGATCGCTGCAATGACTGCGCAAATCTAACCGGGAAGTGATCAGAAAATCAACTGCGCGAATCTTCCCGATTCGCCTGCATTTCTCACGGCTGTTCCGTGACAGGAAACTCTCAATACCTCTATACAAAATCTTAAGCCAATTGATAAACCTCCCAGGCAGACCATATTTACTAAGGAGCATCCACAGATACTCATGATTGACACAATCAAAAGCTTTTTCCTGATCCAACGACAGTAAATACTTTCCCCAGCCAGCAGCCCTTCATCTCTCCAGAATCTCTCTGACCATCAATACGGCTGAAAAAGTACTTCTCCCCTGGACAGAACAGTGCTGCTGGCGAGAAAGCATCTCATTTGCTATGTGGCTCAGACGCAAAAAAAATTATTTTAGCCAGAATCTTTCAATCAACATTAAGAAGGTTGATGGGCTGCCAATTCTCAATCATTGAAAAATCTTTACCTTTTGACAAAAGAATAACTGCTGATTCTCTCAGAGGGAGAAAGCTCATCCTCTGCAAGGCTGCGATTGAAGACCTCCGCCAATTCAGGTGCCAGAATATCCTTTAACGCCTTGTAAAACTCAGCTGTCAAGCCATCTGGGCCTGGAGTCTTTTTAATAGCAAGCTGCTCAATGGCCTTTGCCACAACCTCAACAGAGATTCTTTCTGTCAAAAACGTAAGAGAAACATCTAAATTCTCCAATCCTGGAATATGACACAGGAAAGATTCCATTTCTGTCTCATCAAGAGGTCTGTTACCCAAAAGCTCAGCATAAAAGGATCTCACAATTTCCAGAATCCCTGCTCTGGACTTCACCAGAGATCCCGTACTATCCTTGAAAACATAAATAATCTTCATTGCTACACTTTGTTTGCAATTCTGGTAAGGGTCTGGCGAGTGATTTTTACCGTAATCCCTCTCCAGAACCAAAGAAGCATGCCGATCATACTGGCTCTTGCTCAGCAAATCCTTGATCCTTTTGATCTCTTCAGGATCACCATCCACCGAGACAGCGATTTCCAATTTCTGTCTCCGATGCTGGTAGGCAACATATTTACCAAAAGCTCTTCTTTTTGCTAGGTTTATGAAAAGGTCTACGGCCCGCTTTTTAACCATCTCCCACCACTCAGACCTACTGTCACAACAGTCCAGCAAAGTAGCTTGTGCCTGAAAAAATTATCTGAAAGATTGTCTTACATTCTCTTCCTTCAATAGCACCAGATACCTTTTCCTTTAGGAGGGACATCTGCAACATTCAACACCATAGACAGAATACAGTGATCGGAGAACTCTACCACCTGTACCTCAGGAGGCAAAGTAGCAACTACTCCTACTCCTACGCTCTCCACAGAAATAAGTGAACCCTGTGTCATCTGGGATGTGCTTTATATGCATATCTACCAGACCAGCATCTTTGACTCTAACCATACTATTCAAAAAATTACTATCATAGCCCAGGTGAGTCCTGGCACCACTCCTGTCCCTCAACCTAACTACGGTATTGAAATCACCGCCAAAGACCACCTCCTGGGCTGTAAATAGAAAGGGCTTGATCTCTGTGAAGAGGCGCTTCCTCTCCCTCCAAGACTGAGGCCCATAGATGTTAATCAGCTTAAAATTCTGCCCCCTCACAGAGATGTCCATGACCAAGCATCGCCCCCATCTCTACCTCACTTACCCGCCAGAAAGTTACCATGTCGGTCTATAAAAGGACCGCCACCCCAGTACAAGGCTCAGCCGCAAGAGACCAATAAGAGGGACCATATTGCCAGTCCCTCTTGGTTTCCAGAATCTCAGCTAACGTTTGAAGCCTGGTCTCTTGCAAAAACAAAATGTCGGCATCAAACTGACCGAGAAAAAATATGGCTTCCCTTCGAGCACTTGCAGATCTCATACTAGCAACATTGATTGTTGCTAGTTTTAAAGGGGGGGGGGGGGGACTTCCATCAGGATAAATGAAAAGGAGATTGCTTAATCTTTCTTAAACTGTACTCTCCTCCTCCCTAGGGGAAGATACATCCATATCCTCAGTCTTTTTCCTGACTGAAACATCCTCATCAGGGGCGTTTCTAGGGTCCTTGGAGATCAGCGGCACCTGTGGGCACCAGGCGGGGAGGCAAAAAATGGGCGGGGCCATGAAGTGAGTGGGCGTGGCCATGGGTGGGGCCAAATGTACATGAACTTAGCAGCGGTGTAAGCTACGGATAACGGGCCTGCCCATCGAAATATTGGACGGAGCCCCCTGTCCTTTATTTAGATAATTTACAATCAGTATAGGCATAGATCAAAGATGTATACGCAAATACAATTTTGATTGGTCAATCACTGACCCCCAATTTTCCCACCCCCATGCAGTAAGTGGGCCAACAGACAATGAATTTTATGAACAGAGCTAAAATTGGCTAATCAAAATTGTATGTGTGTACCAGGCTTTACAGCTAATACTGTACATACTGAAAGTAGCAGGGATCAGCATACAATACAGCTGGTTTACAATCAATAAAGGCACAGAGTAACACCTTACACTGTACACACTGGAGGTAAATCAGCACACAGTGCAAGCACTAGAGAACAGCGTATACTGTACATACTGTAGGCAGCAGAATTCAGCACACTGCAGCTAGCGTGCCAAAAATATGACAATCACGTTGTGCGGCGTGCTTATCGCGCCGCACCAAAAAATGGGTGGGCCATGGACCAGAATATAGGTGTGGTAACGGGTGGAGACAAATTTACATGAACCTAGCAATGGTGGGACATCAGATTATGACAGTGGTGGCGAACCTTTTGGAGGCCGAGTGCCCAAACTGCAACCCAAAAGTCACTTATCTATCGCAAAGTGGCAACAGCAATTTAAACGAAATACTGTACAAACGTTTTAACTCATACATGAACATTATGGAAAATCCAAGTTGAAAATAAACTGTGAAGATAAACAATTTCATCCATCCTACTCCTGAAAAATGTATTCAATTTTTTAGAACCTCCCAGTTTTATTTTCTGTTTTAAAACGCTAAAAAAGTAGGTTTAATGCTATTGTCTCATATGATAAGGATTCAGCTTTTCCCATAGTCTCGCAGTTAGCAATCATGTGACCCCCAACAAGACATATTCAGCAATCATGAGGCCCCCAACAAATCATGAGGCCCCCAACAAGACAAATTCAGCAATCATGAGGCCCCCAACAAATCATGAGGCCCCCAACAAGACAAATTCAGCAATCATGAGGCCCCCAACAAATCATGAGGCCCCCAACAAGACAAATTCAGCAATCATGAGGCCCCCAACAAATCATGAGGCCCCCAACAAGACAAATTCAGCAATCATGAGGCCCCCAACAAATCATAAGGCTCCCAACAAGACACATTCAGCAGTCATGAGGCACATAAATAGACAGCATTTCACATAAATAGGCAGAATGCCCCCTTAATATGGTAGCCCCCCAAGTTAGGTAGTGAGTGACAGGGACCCCCAGGTTAGCTAGTGAGTGACAGGCGCCTCCAGTTAGGTAGTGAGTGACAGGGACCCCGATAGTGAGTGACAGGGAGCACCTTTAGGTAGTGAGTGAGTGCCAGGGAGCCCCTTTAGGCAGTGAGTGAGTGACAGGAAGCCCCTTTAGGCAGTGAGTGAGTGCCAGGGAGCCCCTTTAGGCAGTGAGTGAGTGACAGGGAGCCCCTTTAGGCAGTGAGTGAGTGACAGGGAGCCCCTTTAGGGAGTGAGTGAGTGACAGGGAGGCCCTTTAGGGAGTGAGTGAGTGACAGGGAGCCCCTTTAGGGAGTGATTGAGTGACAGGGAGGCCCTTTAGGGAGTGAGTGAGTGCCAGGGAGCCCCTTTAGGAAGTGAGTGAGTGCCAGGGAGCCCCTTTAGGAAGTGAGTAAGTGACAGGGAGCCCCTTTAGGGAGTGAGTGCGTGCCAGGGAGCCCCTTTAGGGAGTGAGTGAGTGACAGGGAGCCCCTTTAGGGAGTGAGTGAGTGACAGGGAGCCCCTTTAGGGAGTGAGTGAGTGACAGGGAGCCCCTTTAGGGAGTGAGTGACAGGGAGCCCCTTTAGGGAGTGAGTGAGTGAGTGACAGGGAGCCCCTTTAGGGAGTGAGTGAGTGACAGGGAGCCCCTTTAGGGAGTGAGTGCGTGCCAGGGAGCCCCTTTAGGGAGTGGGTGCGTGCCAGGGAGCCCCTTTAGGGAGTGGGTGCGTGCCAGGGAGCCCCTTTAGGGAGTGAGTGAGTGCCAGGGAGCCCCTTTAGGGAGTGAGTGAGTGCCAGGGAGCCCCTTTAGGGAGTGAGTGAGTGCCAGGGAGCCCCTTTAGGGAGTGAGTGAGTGACAGGGAGCCCCTTTAGGGAGTGAGTGAGTGACAGGGAGCCCCTTTAGGCAGTGAGTGAGTGACAGGGAGCCCCTTTAGGGAGTGAGTGCGTGCCAGGGAGCCCCTTTAGGGAGTGAGTGCGTGCCAGGGAGCCCCTTTAGGGAGTGAGTGAGTGAGTGACAGGGAGGCCCCCCCTCTAGCCGCCGCCGCCGCTCCCCCCCTACCTCTCAGCAGACCTCAGGATCAGCGGCGACCCGACCAGATGTACGAGCGGGCGCTGGACGCACCCGCTCGATATGCGGAAGTGATGTCACTTCCGCTTATCAGTGCGGGCGCTGGGTCCTAGCACCCGCACAATTGGTCGCCGGCTCGCCGCCTGATCCTGAGGTCTGAGACTGTCAGTGACGCGGCGGCTGGAGGGAGCCGCTGAGTCTTGACAGAGGGGGCGGCCGGGCGGAGATCCGTGGCACCCCAGGACAGATTGGGGGCACGTGCCCCCCTAAAACAGGGCTAGCGACGCCCCTGATCCTCATCATCATCAAAGAGATCCTTCTCTTCTGACAACTCTGATTGATCAGTAAACACATCATATTATTCTGAAGTATAACCATTCCTTTCTTTTTCAATTCTACCACTTTTTCTGCAACTTTTTTCTCAGCCAACATTCTCCTCCTTTCCTGCCTTCTTATTTTTGCAGATTTCACATTTTTCATTGGTTTATATTCTTCCACCTTTTTAACCTCTATCTCATTACTTTGTTTATTCTTATTTTTTCCGTTATCTGTCAAAGTTTTCCCTGTTTTTGGCTCTATCCCTTATGAAATTACATCCGACATACCACTTTTTTCAACCTTTTTCTCTTCCACAACTTTTTCCACATTTCTTTCATTATCCTCAGGAGCCACCCTCTTTTCTTCAGAGGAAGTCCCTCCTTTAGAAACTGAAAAAATGTTTTTCCTTTCATTGGGGTCAGCCACCTTAAAAGTGTGAACACCCCTTGAAGTGTCCACAGGAACCAAAGACAGAGGGGGAGAAGGTGGAGGCAATGATTTTAAAACCGACAAAAACTGAGGAATATCAGTCTGAGGTTTCAGGGCGGTGGATTCCGATTGTAACGGTTCTCCACCAGGACTAGAGATGTAGCAAACGGTTCACCGGCAAACGGTTCCTGGCGAACTTAGGTGGTTCGCGTTTGCCAAGAGAAGGCGAACTTTTGCGGAAGTTCAATTCGCCGCATAATGCACTATGAGGGTCAACTTTGACCCTCTGCATCACAGTCAGCAGGCACATTGTAGCCAATCAAGCTACACTAAGCCCTGGAGCCCCACCCCCCCACCCCCTTATATAAGGCAGGCTTGCCGGCCATTAGAGTCACTCGTCTGCCTGCTATTAGACAGACTAGGGCGAGCTGCTGCAGATTGTTCTCCTAAGGAAAGATTAGTTAGGTTCTTGGCTGCTTAGCTTGCTCCTGGCTGATTATTATTGCTTTTATAGCACCTCTCAACAGCTCTTTTCAGAGCTATTCCTGTTCTTTGTTTTTGTTTTGTTATTTTTCTGTGTGTCAAACTGACACTTTTGTTGCATACACAGCCTTGCTAATTCAAACTGTGTGTGCCACTGCCAGCACCCCAGCACATTCAGTGACTACCTGTGTGTGTGACAGAGAGCTGCACATTGTACTACCCAGTACTGCATGTACCCAGTACCTGTTGTGTTTAGTTAACTCACCTCATCACAGCATATACCTACCTTTGTGTTGAGTGAACCCACCTCACTGCATCTAACTACCTTTTGTGTTGAGTGAACCCAGCTCACTGCATATAACTACCTTTGCTGTTGAGTGAACCCACCTCACTGCATATAACTACCTTTACTGTTCAGTGAACCCACCTCACTGCATTTTTTATTTTTTTATTTTTTTTCTTCTTTTTTTTTTTGCGAACTCAGCTCGGCCTTACCAGACCTGATCACGAGCTTCATTAAGACACTCCCAGTGTCTAGCTCTTTAGTTTGCATCATAGTTCGCGCATAACCTATATTTCCTTCTCCTTTTCTTTATTTAATAATGTAATAAGCAAAAAATAAAAATAAACCAGATATAATAACTAAGAGCAAAACTCCGTTCTTATAGCCGCTACCTCCCCAACCCCCCCAACTTACATTCTCAAAAAAAACACTCATACCCCTATCTTCTCTTCCCTCCACCTGTCCTACACATACACTCCCTTACTTACCATCAATCATACATTCCATATATCAGCCAGCTCTTCACCTCTCATTCCTCCTGATTCTTCCCCCTTCAATAATGTAATAATAGTTCCAGCCAAAGGGCTTTTAATTTTTTTATTCTACCTTCTTTTAATGGGTCCATCTCTTCCCCATCAACTTCCTCCCAAAAGTGACTCATCTCCGCAAACCAGGCTGGGAAGTCAATTGGGGCTTTTTCCTTCCACCTTTTAGCTATTATATAACGTGCCACCTGGCTACCAATTTCTCTCAATTCTTTCATTTGTTTATCTTGTTCTTTTTCTATGACCCCAAGCATAGCTTCAGTAGGTAAAATACATACTTCCTTTTGCAGAATTCTGGTCCAAAATCCAGCCAACTCTTGCCAAAAGCCACTCACCTGCATGCAACTCCACCACATATGTGTCTCGTCACCTCCCCCGTGACCACACCTCCAACATCTATCCTCTCCATCCCTGGTAAACTTAGCCATCTTTGCCGGGGTAAGGTACCATCTATTCATTGTTTTATATTGAGTTAGTTGTAGTTTGCGATTCGGATACTTCCATACTAATCCAAAAATCCTATGCCAGTCCTCTTTTCCCCAGGTCGTCCCCAGATCTCTTTCCCATTTTTTCTTCCATAGATACGACTTCTCTGTTAAATCCCCCCGAATAAACTTATACATTAATGATAACAACTTTGCAGGTTTTTCTTTAAAAAAAAACATTTCTCCAACATATTTACCTTAGATCTAATACCTTTATTTCCTTTCTCTAAGGCTCTGAGGAAACTATTAATTTGCCTCTTACCCCAGGGTTTAATATCGTTGCTTCCCTCAAGCAATCCGCGGATGCCTAGCACAGAATCCCCTTTAAGGTCAAGTATCCGTATTTCCTTGTCTACTTTATTAGCCTTAAACCAATTTTTTTGTCTACCTGGAGGAAATTCTAGATTATCCCTAAGTGTGATCAGCGGGGAGGTGCCGGCCCTTCTCCTCCACCTCAATACCAAATCACATAGTACTTTGAGTGTAGGTTTGATAAGGGGATGTGTAGCCTCGTGACTAATGGCCCTAATATTCTCTGGGATCCAAGTAAACACGAGGTTGAGATTGATCTCTTTGTCGTCTGCCATAACCCAGAGTTTATCTTCTAGACCCACTCTCCATTCCACCACTCTTGATAAATGAATGCCCTTATAGTAGGTTTCAATGTTTGGTGCTCCCACACCTCCCTGTTCTTTATCGTTCATTAATTGTGAATACTTAATCCTATGTTTATTATTTGCCCATATGAACTTTTGGAATATCTTATTCCATTCAATAAACCATTGGCTGGGAAGGGTTATTGGGAGACACTGCAATACATATAATATTTTTGGTAAGACCAACATTTTAATGATCTCCAACCTTCCAAGCATATTAAAGCAAGGTCGGTCAGCTCCCCTCAAAATATTTTTACATTGTTTAATTAAATTGGGGTAATTGTTTGAAAAAAGGGCCTTATTACTACTCAGCATAATACGTAAGTATTTCACTGAGTTTTCGCACCATGTGAGCGAGTTTGCTCTCTGTATCGCTATTCGAGTATCATTTAAGCATCCAATATTTAAAATTTTTGTTTTTTCTTTGTTAATTTTAAAGTTTGAACACATGCCAAATTCTTCCAAAGTTTCTAAGGCTTTCTGCAAAGAAATCCTTGGGTTTGTTAGAGTCAGTAATAAGTCATCCGCGTATGCTAATACTTTTAATTCTCCCCCCTTCATCGACATCCCTTCTATCTGAGGGTCCCTTTGAATCTGACTAATAACGGATTCGATACAGAGATTGAAGAGGAGCGGGGACAAAGGGCACCCCTGCCGCACCCCATTCTGCAGTCCAAAACTTTTAGCCACGCAGCCGTTCAGCCTCACACTTGATGACTGGTTATTATATAATTTTTTTATTCTATTAACAAATTTACCAGTTAGTTCATATTTTTCTAAAGTTCTAAACAGAAATTCTCTTGAGATTCTATCAAAGGCTTTTTCTGCATCCACTGTAACTACTATCCCTTCTTTATTTTTCTTTTTACAGTCATGGATGAAACTGACGGCTGCATAGATATTTTCCTGAATCAATTTTTTTTTCCTGAATCCACTCTGCTGTTTACTTATAATATGATCTACTGCCTTCTCCAATCTTGAGGCCAGGATGCTAGTATAAATTTTAACATCAGTATTAATTAGTGATATTGGCCTATATTGCTTACACTGTTCTAAATTTTTACCTTCTTTGGGTATTAGAGATGAGCCGAAATTTTCGAAATTTCGAACTGCTTTTATTACGAATGCGAAATTTAACATTACGACCCAAATTCGTAATTTCGTAATTAGTTTCAGGTTTGTAAGGGTTTCTATCCCTCTAGATGCCTAAAATGAATAGCACAGCCAGCCAGCCTCCTCCTCCTTCTCTCCCTCTCTCTCTCTCTCTCTCTCTCTCTCTCTCTCTCTCTCTCTCTCTCTCTCTCCCCAGAGATCTGTAGTATTTCAAAACCATACTCACATTCATGACATGTCCAGGGATCAAACCCAGGCCAACCACATGGAAGACAGCTATGCTCACCACCATACCACCAAACACACACTAAATAGACTGCTAACCTAAATCTTACTTGTAGACAGTCATATGAGACACATGCTGGGTGCAGGGCTTTGTGATTGGACCATGGACCATGCGATAGAGTGAGGTGCAAAAATGAAATCATGCCTAGCAGAGGATGGTTTCACAATGCTAAATGCTAGGCTGGCTGTGGTGCAATTGGTTAGTGCGTCTGGCTGGTAACAGCAAGGTTACAGGTTCGATTCCATCCAGGCATGTCTTTTCCTTTTGCGTTCAACAGTTGTCCAAACAGAGCCAACAGAGCCCCAGATAGCCATGTAGAGTTAGGTCACAGCTAGCCTGGCTGTGGTGCAATTGGTTAGTGTGTCTGGCTGGTAACAGCAAGGTTACAGGTTCGATTCCATCCAGGCATGTCTTTTCCTTTTGAGTTCAACAGTTGTCCAAACACCGAGCACAAAGTTTTGCATGCGTAAAGTTTTACGCACGCAAAATACCCCATGGGGTTCAATGGCGCAGCGCGCGCACGCAAAAGGAAAAGACATGCCTGGATGGAATCAAACCTTGCTGTTACCAGCCAGACACACTAACCAATTGCACCACAGCCAGGCTAGCTGTGACCTAACTCTACATGGCTATCTGGGGCTCTGTTGGCTCTGTTTGGACAACTGTTGAACGCAAAAGGAAAAGACATGCCTGGATGGAATCGAACCTGTAACCTTGCTGTTACCAGCCAGACGCACTAACCAATTGCACCACAGCCAGGCTAGCTGTGACCTAACTCTACATGGCTATCTGGGGCTCTGTTGGCTCTGTTTGGACAACTGTTGAACGCAAAAGGAAAAGACATGCCTGGATGGAATCGAACCTGTAACCTTGCTGTTACCAGCCAGACGCACTAACCAATTGCACCACAGCCAGGCTAGCAGTGACCTAACTCTACATGGCTATCTGGGGCTCTGTTGACTCTGTTTGGACAACTGTTGAACGCAAAAGGAAAAGACATGCCTGGATGGAATCGAACCTGTAACCTTGCTGTTACTAGCCAGACGCACTAACCAATTGCACCACAGCCAGGCTAGCTGTGACCTAACTCTACATGGCTATCTGGGGCTCTGTTGGCTCTGTTTGGACAACTGTTGAACGCAAAAGGAAAAGACATGCCTGGATGGAATTGAACCTGTAACCTTGCTGTTACCAGCCAGACACACTAACCAATTGCACCACAGCCAGCCTAGCATTTAGCACTGTGAAACCATCCTCTGCTAGGCATGATTTCATTTTTGCACCTCACTCTATCGCATGGTCCAATCACAAAGCCCTGCACCCAGCATGTGTCTCATATGACTGTCTACAAGTAAGATTTAGGTTAGCAGTCTATTTAGTGTGTGTTTGGTGGTATGGTGGTGAGCATAGCTGTCTTCCATGTGGTTGGCCTGGGTTTGATCCCTGGACATGTCATGAATGTGAGTATGGTTTTGAAGTACTACAGATCTCTGGAGAGAGAGAGAGAGAGAGAGAGAGAGAGAGAGAGAGAGAGAGAGAGAGAGAGAGAGAGAGAGAGAGAGAGAGAGAGAGCGGAGGCTGGCTGGCTGGCTGGCTGGCTGGCTGTGCTATTCATTTTAGGCATCTAGAGGGATAGAAACCCTTACAAACCTGAAACAGTAAAATTTCGGTTGGAGACACGAAATTCGTCATTACGGGAGTGAAATTTCGATTACGTAGGCATCTAGAGGGATAGAAACCTTTGCAAACTTTAAAATACTAAATTTCGTAATCGTAATTACGAAAATTTGCGTAATTTGCGAAAATTACGAAATTTCGATTACTGCTAAAATCGTAATTGTAGTAATTTCGCGAAATTTCGGAAATTCGTAATTAGGTCATTACGCTCATCCCTAGGTATTACCGAGATGTAAGCGCTATTGGTTTCATCAGAAAAAGTTATGGGCATTTCATCCTGGTTTATAAGACTGCAGAATAGGGGGGCCACCTCTTCTACAACACATTGATAGAATTCCCCTGGGAATCCATCAGGGCCCGGGCTCTTGCCTTTTTTTTTGTTTTTGCACTATCTCCTTGAATTCCGATTCAGATATTGGGGCGTCCAACATTGTCCGCTCCTCCTCCCCAATCCCTGGCATTTCCACTTTCTTCAGGTATTCTCCCGGGTCCTGAGTTAAGTCCTTATTTAGATTATACAGGTTTTTATAATAGTTAGAAAATACTGTTCCTATTTCTTCAGTCTTAATTTTTTTTTCTCCATTCACATCTCTAATTTTATTAATGTAGTTTTTCCCTTTAAATTCACCTTTAAGGAACTGTGCCAAATATCTACCGGATCTATTAATATTCTTCTTATATGCTATTTTTTTATTCTTTACTAGCTGATTGCCCGGCGTTGCCCGGGTATGTATTTGGCTGGTGTTGGCTCCGCCTACTTTTTCTAACCCTAACACACAATTACTCACTGACCAAGTTTGTGAGCTTTGCGGTCTTTGGTATCAATAATCTGCATTGAAATGAAACAAATCTGATTGGGTGTGTGTGGCTCCACCCCCTTTTCTGAATTTGAACCCCAGTCATCCAATAACCAACTGTACCAGGTTTGAGGCCTGTGCCATTAACAGTTCAAGAATGGTAGCAATTAAATATTCCCCTTGAAAAACAACAGGTGAAGTTTGATTCACTTTTGTAGGCTCCACCCACTTTTCTGAATATTAATTTCAGTCACCCAGTGACCAACTGTGCAAAGTTTAAAAACCCTGCCATTAACAGAATGGCTGCAGTTTACATTTTCTCAGTGAAATTCGTATTTGTCTTCACCCACTGATGACCCGGCGTTGCCCGGGTATGTATTTGACTGGTGTTGGCTCCGCCCACTTTCTAACCCTAACGCACAAACACTCAATGACCAAGTTTGTGAGCTTTGGGGTCCTTGGCATCAATAATTTGTATATTCCCATAGAAATTAAACAAATCAGATAGGCTGTTTGTGGCTCCACCCCTCTCCAGCATTTGAACCCCAGTCAACCAATGACCAACTGTAGCAGGTTTGAGGCATCTGCTATTAACAGTGTAAAAATGGCAGCAATTTAAATATTCCACTTGAAAATCAACAGGTGAATTTTGATTGGCTACTATAGGCTCCACCCACTTCCCTGAATATTAATCTCAGTCACTCAGTGACCATCTGGGCAAAGATTGGGAACCCTGAAATAAACAGAAGGGCTGCAGTTTACACTTTTCCAGTGAAATTTGGTTTTGGCTCCGCCCACTTTTTGTAACCGGGACACAAAGTCACTACTCAATGCCCAAGTTTGTGAGTTTTGGGGTCCTTGGCATCAATAATTTGTATTTTCCCATTAAATGAAACAAATCTGATTCACTGTTTGTGGCTCTGTCCCCTTTTCTGAATTTGAACCCCAGTGACCCAATGACCAACTGTACCAGGTTTGAGGCTTGTGCCATTAACAGTGCAAAAATGGCAGCAATTTTAATATTCTCCTTGAAAAGTGACATGTGATTTTTGATTGGCATTTTTAGGCTCCACCCACTTTTCTGAATATTAATCCCAGTCACCCGGTAACCAGCTATGCTAAGTTTGAGAACCCTGCCATTAACAGTGAAGACGGGCTGCAGTTTACAATTTCCCAGAAAAATCTGTTTTTAACTCCACCCACCTTTTGTAACCTTGACACACAGTCACTACTCAATGACCAAGTTTGTGAGCTTTTGGGTTCCTGGCATCAAAATTGTGCTAATATAAGCAGTTTATCCAGCAAAGAAATCTGGCTGTTTTTGGCTCCGCCCCTTTACTGAATTTGAACCCCAAACACTTAAAGGGAACCTGAAGTGAGTAAAATTATTTAAAATAAACACATGACGTCGCTGCAAATGAATATTACATACTTACCTCACTGTCAGTTCCTCTCAGAAGCTCACCATTTTCTCCTTACAGTGATCACTTCCAGTTCTGACAATATTTTGTCAGAACTGAAATATACCAGTTGCTGTCAGTTATATATCAGCAGCTGTCAGTTACAACTGAATGTACAAGGTAATGTCCATGTTTCCCTATGGCTCAAGTGAGCGATATTACAGTTTAACAGTGTGATGAGCAGGAAGCTGTTATGGGGTAATGGCCATTTTTAAAATGGAGGACGGAGAATTCCATTGATCACAGTGGACAAATGGGACACGGGAGAGGAGAAAGAGATTGGGGAGTAGACTGCACGGGAGGTAAGTATGACCTGTGCATGTTTATTTTGACTTTTTATTTTCAGTTCAGGTTCTCTTTAACGACCGACTGTAGCAGGTTTGAGGCCTCTGCTATTAACAGTGTGAGAATGGCTGCAGTTTCAACATTCCCCTTGAAAATCAATAGGTGAATTTTGATTGGCTCTTGTAGGCTCCACCTACTTTTCCGAATATTAATTCTAGTCACCCAGTGACCAACTGTGTGAAGTTTGAGAACCCTGCCATTAACAGTGTAAGAAAAGCTGCAGTTTACATTTCCCCATGTAAAAAGTTAGTTGTTTTTGGCTCTGCCCACTATTTCTAATCTTGACATACAGTCACTTAATGACCAAGTTTATGAGCTTTGGCATCAATAAGTTGCATTTCACCATTGAAATTAAACAAATCTGATTGGCTGTTTTTGGCCCGCTCCTTTCAGAATTTAATCCCCAGTCTCCCAGTGACTGACTGTAGCAGATGTTAGACCTCTGCCATTAAGAGTGCATGAATGTCAGCAATGTAAATATTCCCCTTGAAAATCAAAAGGTGAATTTTGATTGGCTGCTGTAGGCTCCACCCACTTTTCTGAATATTAGTCCCAGTCACCCAGTGGCCAACTGTGTCACGTTTGAAAACCCTGCCAATAACAGAATGGCTGAAATCAATCTAACAAATCTGATTGGCTGTTTGTGGCTCCACTCCTATAGTGAATTTGGACCCCAGTCACCCAATGACTGACTGTATCAGGTTTGAGGCCTCTGCCACTAACAGTGTAAGAATGGTAGCAATGTGAATATTCCCCTTGAAAATCAATAGATTCATTTTGATTGGCTGTTGTAGGCTCCACCCACATTTCTGAATATTCATCCCAGTCACCCAGTGGCCAATTGTGTAAAGTTTGGGAACCCTGCAATGTAAAAAATGAAGTTGTTGGCACTGCCCACTTTTTCTAACCTTGACATACAGTCACTCAATTATCAAGTTTATCAGCTTTGGGGTCCTTGGTATCAATACTTTGTATATTCCCATTGAAAAATAAACAAATCTGGCTGTTTGTGGCTCCGCCCCCTTCCTGAATTTGGACCCTAGTCACCCAGTGACCAACTGTACCAGGTTTGAGGCATCTGCTTTTACCAGTATAAGAGAATGGTAGCAGATGAAATATTCCCTTTGAAAATCAAAAGGTGAATTTTTATTGGCTGTTGTAGGCTCCACCCACCTTCCAAAATCTTAATCTGTCACCCAATGACCAACTGTGCAAAGTTTGAGAACCCTGCCATTAACGGTGTAAGAATGGTTGCAGTTTATATTTTCCCAGTAAAAGTTGTTTTGGCTCCACCCACTTTTTGTAACCTTGACACACAGTCACTCAATGACCAAGTTTGTGAGCTTTCAGGTTCCTGGCATCAAAAATGTGTGAATGGAAGCAGTTTATCCACTAAGGAAATCTGATTGGCTGTATGTGGCCCCGCCCCTTTAGTGAATTTGGACCCCAGTTACCCAATGACCGACTGTAGGAAGTTTGAAGCCTCTGCCATTAACAGTGTAAGAATAGCAGCAGTTTAAATATTCCCCTTGAAAATCAATAGGTGAATTTTGATTGGCTGTTGTAGGCTCCACCCATTTTCTTGAATCTTAATCGCATTCACCCAGTGACCAAGTGTGGCAAGTTTGAGAACCCTGCGATTAACAGTCTAAGAATGGCTGCAGTTTACATTTTCCCATTTAAAATGAACGGCTGAAATTTGATTGGCTGTTTTATGCTCCGCCCACTTTTCCTGGATTTGTAACCTCGGTCACCAAGTGACCAACTGTGCCAAGTGTGGGGACTTTGGCTTGATTACTGTGAGAATGGCAGCCTTTTACATTTTTCCATTGACTTGAATGGGTGGAATCTGATTGGCTGTTTGTAGCTCCGCCCACATGTGCAGGGGGGCCGCGAGACCCCCAGAACATATCATCCCAGGTAGTAAGGGATCTGTGTACCAAGTTTCGTTCAAATCGGTCAAGCGGTTTTCGCGTGATCGCGGCACACACACACACACACACACACACACACACACACACACACACACACACACACACACACACACACACACACACACACACACACACACACACACACACACACACACACACACACACACACACACACACACACACACACACACACACACACACACACACACACACACACACACACACACACACACACACACACACACACACACACACACACACACACACACACACGATTTTATATATATATAGATTTCTGCTTCACATTTTTTATCCAGAAATAAATTTAGATTCGATTTGATCTTATTTAAGCTAATTATATTATCGGTCGAGGGGTTCTGTTTAACTAAGTTATCTGCCTCTTCAAATTTATTAAGAAGGTTGTTTAGTTTCTGCCCTCTTTCTCTATTTTTAGCACTTTTCATTGCAATCAGCTCTCCCCTTACCACACATTTCATTGTATCTCATAAAATAATTGGCGAGATCTCGGGGGATTTGTTTGTTATAATAAATTCATTTATACTTGTAACTAGTTTTTTTTTTATATTTTCATCTTCTAAAAGACTAGGGTCTAATCTGCAAGTATTCTTCTGTTGTGGAGGGGCCCCTATTCTTAATGTTAGCCAGATTGGCGCATGATCTGAATAGGTTATCTTCCCAATCTCGATATCGATTACCTCTACTATTTTTTTTTGAGGGATAAAGAAGTAATCAATTCTTGAGGCCGTTTTATGTCTATTGGAGTAGAAGGTATATTCTCTATTATTCATATTATATATTCTCCATATATCTGACAATTCCAATGTCCTCAATCTATCTTTCAATAGAGTTAGTTCAGTATCTGGTATTTGGCTATTACCTCTTGATGTGTCTTGGGGAGGGCTGATTGCAACATTGAAATCTCCCCCAATTATGATGGTGCCAATTGCTACCTGTTTTACTTTATCTAAAAAAACTGGTGATACATTTTATTTGGTTTCTGTTGGGTGCATATACATTTGCCATTGTGAGGTTTACACCATTAACCCTTCCCAGCACAATCAGTTCTCGTGCATCCTTGTCTTTTATTACTTTATCAATTATCACTGACAATTTTGAGCTAAAAACAATTGCCACTCCTCCTGTTTTTTTTCTTTATTTGCATTAATTATCCACCTACTGTACCTTTTATCAAAAGCTTTCGGAGTTTTCCCATTTTTAAAATGTGTCTCTTGCACAAACCCTATGTCTACCTTTTTTCTCACAAATTCCTCAATAATTCTACCTCTTTTACAACCAGAGTTTGCTCCTTTTACATTAATTGATTCAAATTTAATTGAATTCATTTTATTAAAGAAGAAAGCACGTATATAAAATTACAAGAAGTAGAGTATGAGGACAAGCAGGAGAGCGGACTTCAGGAGAGGAGGGGGGGGGATTTACATTCTTCCACATTCATTCGCATCCATAACCCCATACACCCCTTTAGATCCATATCTGGAGAGGGACACCTCTTAGTGCCACCTTTGTGAGGTTGAATTAACCTCTTTCTCCAGATGCCTTCTTCCATGTTCCTAAAAAGGATTATTAATTGAAGGCCCCGTGTCTGGTAAAATTGCACCACCTGTCATTTCTAATCAGAACTGTATGCATTATACTGTCTCCCATTCAATGATCTCCCTTTTTGTGAGACCTAAAGATTCTGTGAATGCTGCCACTGGGTCACCATCTCTCAGTATTGTAGATTTATTATCAAGCAACACAATCAATGAAAGTGGATATCCCCAGCGATATGTGCCTCCTTTTTGTTTAATTTCTTCCAGGAGCGGTCTAAGCAATCTACGCCTTTCCATCGTTCTTTTAGAGAGGTCTTGGAATATTTCTATATTAGAGTCTTTATATTTTATAGTACCCATATTTCTTGCTTTTTTCATGATCTTTTCTTTCACTTGAAACATCAATAATTTACATAGAACATCTGCTCCTCCTCCCTCGCCCTTCTTGCCTCGTTTCCTGCCAACTCTGTGTATTCTTTCGATGATTATTTCTTCTGGTGATTCCTGGCCCAGAATATGTTTAAATAAATCTGTTGTCACCTTTGTAAGCTCTTCTGTTCTAATTTGTTGCGGAAGTCCTCTTATTTTAATATTATTGCGCCTATTTAGATTTTCTAAATCATCCAGCTTACTATTGATCTCATGGATTTGTTTCTTATAAGTTTTAAGAGACTCAGTGCAGGTCTTAGTGGCTGTAGAAACCTCATCCAATTTATCATCATTCTTCTTTATATCTTTGGTTAGCTGAATTATTTCCTCTTTAATAGGTTGAATCTCATTGGCTACCGCCTCCTTAATACTATTTTGCACTGTCGTCACCACAGTCTGTTGTATTTTTTTTGCAAAGGCCTCCATCATTTCCATTATTTTTCCCTCCATATTCCTCCCCAGTTCTCCCATCTCCTCCCTCTGACCCGCCACAGCTAATTCTTGCGTGTTTACGTGAGTCTTATCTGTTTTTAAATTAGTTGGTTCCATTTTTGGATCTTTTTGTGTGGAATTATTGCATAACTCAGCAATTCTCTGGAGATGTCTGATGGAGTAAAGGCTGCTTGTGGAGCTAGGATTGGAGGGTCTTGTTTTTTGGGGGTGCTTAACATCCTAGTGATTACTGTATCTTTTGCAGGCGAGTTTTTATTCCCTGAGCCGCTTGCATTTACTTAAAAGCCGAAATTTGTTAGGTTTTTGCCTTTATCAGTTTGTGCCGTTCTACCTCTATTTCTTGTGCCTGTGGCCATCTAACTCCCCCCCAAGTCCCATTTAAAGGGAAGCACCTTAGGTCACTTCAGGTTTTTATCACCTTAGGGATAACTGCATATACAGTACACAGTCTTTTCTTTTCCGCTTACCTTTAGCTCCCACGTTGGTAGGGTACAGCGATCTGACCCCCTACTTCACACTTACCCTTTTACAAGTAGTGTTTAGCGCCAACAGTTGCAAAGTGAGTAATAGGCAAGGGAAAGGGCTGCTGCAGAGGGAGAGGGGGAAAGAAGAAAAAAAAAAAAACACAAAAAACTGCAAAGCAAACAGCTTAATAAGTAGTGTTGGGCGAACAGTGTTCGCCACTGTTCGGGTTCTGCAGAACATCACCCTGTTCGGGTGATGTTAGAGTTCGGCCGAACACCTGGTGGTGCTCGGCCAAACTGTTCGGCCGCATAGCCGAACTAAGAGCGCATGGCCGAACGTTCCCCGAACGTTCGGCTAGCGCTGTGATTGGCCGAACGGGTCACGTGGTTCGGACCCGAACGCGCTCTGATTGGCCGAACGGTCACGTGGTTCGGGTAAATAAATACCCGAACCACGTCATATCTCCGCCATTTGTCTGTGGGTTTAGCTTTGGGTAGGCAGGCAGGGTAGTTCGCTCTCCAGCCACGCTAGCCAGGGTCCCCCCCAGTCATTGTGTGTCGCTGCTGGGAACAGTAGTACACCGCTCGCTCAGCCACACTATATATAACATTGGTTACTACCACTGTGTACCTCGCTCAGCCACACTATATATAGCATTGTGTTTACTGCCACTCTGTGTACACGGCTCAGCCAGACTATATAGCATTGTGTGTACTGCCACTGTGTACCTCGCTCAGCCACGCTATATATAGCATTGTGTTTACTGCCACTCTGTGTACACCGCTCAGCCAGACTATATAGCATTGTGTGTACTGCCACTCTGTGTACACGGCTCAGCCAGACTATATATAGCATTGTGTTTACTGCCACTCTGTGTACACCGCTCAGCCAGACTATATAGCATTGTGTGTACTGCCACTCTGTGTACACGGCTCAGCCAGACTATATATAGCATTGTGTTTACTGCCACTCTGTGTACACCGCTCAGCCAGACTATATAGCATTGTGTGTACTGCCACTCTGTGTACACACGGCTCAGCCAGACTATATAGCATTGTGTGTACTGCCACTCTGTGTACACCGCTCAGCCAGACTATATAGCATTGTGTTTACTGCCACTCTGTGTACACGGCTCAGCCAGACTATATAGCATTGTGTGTACTGCCACTGTGTACCTCGCTCAGCCACGCTATATATAGCATTGTGTTTACTGCCACTCTGTGTACACGGCTCAGCCAGACTATATAGCATTGTGTGTACTGCCACTGTGTACCTCGCTCAGCCACGCTATATATAGCATTGTGTTTACTGCCACTCTGTGTACACCGCTCAGCCAGACTATATAGCATTGTGTGTACTGCCACTGTGTACCTAGCTCAGCCAGACTATGTAGCATTGTGTGTACTGCCACTCTGTGTACACGGCTCAGCCAGACTATATAGCATTGTGTGTACTGCCACTCTGTGTACACCGCTCAGCCACGCTATATATAGCATTGTGTTTACTGCCACTCTGTGTACACCGCTCAGCCAGACTATATAGCATTGTGTGTACTGCCACTGTGTACCTCGCTCAGCCACGCTATATATAGCATTGTGTTTACTGCCTGCCACTCTGTGTACACGGCTCAGCCAGACTATATAGCATTGTTTACTGCCACTCTGTGTACACGGCTCAGCCAGACTATATAGCATTGTGTGTACTGCCACTCTGTGTACACCGCTCAGCCAGACTATATAGCATTGTGTGTACTGCCACTCTGTGTACACCGCTCAGCCAGACTATATAGCATTGTGTGTACTGCCACTCTGTGCACACCGCTCAGCCAGACTATATAGCATTGTGTGTACTGCCACTCTGTGTACACCGCTCAGCCAGACTATATAGCATTGTGTGTACTGCCACTCTGTGTACACCGCTCAGCCAGACTATATAGCATTGTTTACTGCCACTCTGTGTACACGGCTCAGCCAGACTATATAGCATTGTTTACTGCCACTCTGTGTACACCGCTCAGCCAGGCTATATAGCATTGTGTGTACTGCCACTCTGTGTACACCGCTCAGCCAGACTATATAGCATTGTGTGTACTGCCACTCTGTGTACACCACTCAGCCAGACTATATAGAATTGTGTGTACTGCCACTCTGTGTACACACGGCTCAGCCAGACTATATAGCATTGTGTGTACTGCCACTCTGTGTACACCGCTCAGCAAGACTATATAGCACTGTGTGTACTGCCACTGTGTACCTCGCTCAGCCACGCTATATATAGCATTGTGTTTACTGCCACTCTGTGTACACCGCTCAGCCAGACTATATAGCATTGTGTGTACTGCCACTCTGTGTACACCGCTCAGCCAGACTATATAGCATTGTGTGTACTGCCACTGTGTACACGGCTCAGCCAGACTATATATAGCATTGTGTTTACTGCCACTCTGTGTACACCGCTCAGCCAGACTATATAGCATTGTGTGTACTGCCACTCTGTGTACACACGGCTCAGCCAGACTATATAGCATTGTGTGTACTGCCACTCTGTGTACACCGCTCAGCCACGCTATATATAGCATTGTGTTTACTGCCACTCTGTGTACACCGCTCAGCCAGACTATATAGCATTGTGTGTACTGCCACTGTGTACCTCGCTCAGCCACGCTATATATAGCATTGTGTTTACTGCCTGCCACTCTATGTACACCGCTCAGCCAGACTATATAGCATTGTTTACTGCCACTCTGTGTACACGGCTCAGCCAGACTATATAGCATTGTGTGTACTGCCACTCTGTGTACACCGCTCAGCCAGACTATATAGCATTGTGTGTACTGCCACTCTGTGTACACCGCTCAGCCAGACTATATAGCATTGTGTGTACTGCCACTCTGTGCACACCGCTCAGCCAGACTATATAGCATTGTGTGTACTGCCACTCTGTGTACACCGCTCAGCCAGACTATATAGCATTGTGTGTACTGCCACTGTGTACCTCGCTCAGCCACGCTATATATAGCATTGTGTTTACTGCCTGCCACTCTGTGTACACCGCTCAGCCAGACTATATAGCATTGTGTGTACTGCCACTCTGTGTACACACGGCTCAGCCAGACTATATAGCATTGTGTGTACTGCCACTCTGTGTACACCGCTCAGCCAGACTATATAGCATTGTGTGTACTGCCACTGTGTACCTCGCTCAGCCACGCTATATATAGCATTGTGTTTACTGCCACTCTGTGTACACGGCTCAGCCAGACTATATAGCATTGTGTGTACTGCCACTCTGTGTACACCGCTCAGCCAGGCTATATAGCATTGTGTGTACTGCCACTCTGTGTACACACGGCTCAGCCAGACTATATAGCATTGTGTGTACTGCCACTCTGTGTACACCGCTCAGCCAGACTATATAGCATTGTGTGTACTGCCACTCTGTGTACACACGGCTCAGCCAGACTATATAGCATTGTGTGTACTGCCACTCTGTGTACACCGCTCAGCCAGACTATATAGCATTGTGTGTACTGCCACTGTGTACCTCGCTCAGCCACGCTATATATAGCATTGTGTTTACTGCCACTCTGTGTACACCGCTCAGCCAGACTATATAGCATTGTGTGTACTGCCACTTTGTACCTCGCTCAGCCACGCTATATATAGCATTGTGTTTACTGCCACTCTGTGTACACCGCTCAGCCAGACTATATAGCATTGTGTGTACTGCCACTGTGTACCTCGCTCAGCCAGACTATATAGCATTGTGTGTACTGCCACTCTGTGTACACCGCTCAGCCAGACTATATAGCATTGTGTGTACTGCCACTCTGTGTACACCGCTCAGCTAGACTATATAGCATTGTGTGTACTGCCACTCTGTATACACCGCTCAGCCAGACTATATAGCATTGTGTTTACTGCCACTCTGTGTACACCGCTCAGCCAGACTATATAGCATTGTGTGTACTGCCACTCTGTGTACACCGCTCAGCCAGACTATATAGCATTGTGTGTACTGCCACTCTGTGTACACCGCTCAGCCAGACTATATAGCATTGTGTGTACTGCCACTCTGTGTACACCGCTCAGCCAGACTATATAGCATTGTGTGTACTGCCACTCTGTATACACCGCTCAGCCAGACTATATAGCATTGTGTGTACTGCCACTCTGTGTACACCGCTCAGCCAGACTATATAGCATTGTGTGTACTGCCACTCTGTGTACACGGCTCAGCCAGACTATATAGCATTGTGTGTACTGCCACTCTGTGTACACCGCTCAGCCAGACTATATAGCATTGTGTGTACTGCCACTCTGTGTCTGCTGGGAACAGTAGTACATCGCTCACCCGCCACTGTATATCATTGTGCTCTGTGTCGCTGATGGCAATAGTGGTACACCGCTCACCCACCACTGTATAGCATTTCTGTACTGCCACTGTACTGCTGCCAGTCAGCGTGTACTTTAAGGATAAGTGAAATGAGGAAGAAATCCGGTGAAAGAGGGAGGGGCAAGGGAAGAGGTGTTTTCCCTGACGGTTCACGTACAGGCCACAGGGGAGCACCCAAGAAAACCCACTCAATACCGCCCATGTTGTCCAGGACAACAACCCTCACAGATCCAAAAGAACAGGACCAGATAATTACTTGGATGACCTCTCAAACGTCCAGCAGTGGGTTAAGCAGCACCAGCACATCACGCACGAGGTCCGAGTCCTCAGCCAGTTACAAGGAGCCAGTGGGCACAAAGCTGACACAACCGGCAGCGACACCACGCACACAACTGCCAGATAACTAGTCCGATGAATTACCTCAGGACACAATGGGGTATTCGCAGGAGCTATTCCCAGCCCAACAAACTTCCACCTTTCAAAAGGTCAATGGAGGAACAGCCAGAAATGTTGTGCCCGGATTCACAACCATTAACTGTGGGAAATGCACCGCGCACTGAAATGCAAGGCGAGTCCGAGGAGGACTCGGAAACCCAAATCCCAGAGCAAGTTGGGCAGGAGGGGTTGCAATTGCAGGAGGTCGGCCGACAAGATCTGGAAGACGACGTTGGAGTGAGCTGCGCAGAGGTTGTTCTGGGGAGCTCTACTCCACGGCGGCGGCCCCCCACAATGACATATGACGAGTTTCAGGAGATGGAAGAGGAGGGTATGGACAATGTGGACATAGACCCAGATTTTGTTTGTGAACGAGAACATCGCCGTCGTAGCAGCAGCACAGATGAGTCTGTTGAAGAACCCACTGCTGCACGAGTTCGCCTTGTGCCACAAGGTAGGCGGCGCGCAATTTCAGGCACCACAAGCGTGGAAGTTCAAGTGAGAGGCAAAAGAGGAACAACCAGAAATCGCCAGCAAGGCAGGTGCTCCAAAGTCTGGGCTTTCTTTGAAGACTGCACTGAGGATGTTACCATGGCGATTTGCAAGGTGTGCAAGACCCGCCTGAGCAGGGGGAAAAGTATTAACAACCTCTCCACCACCAGCATGAGCCGCCACATGCTATCCAAACATCCCACTCTGTGGGCAAACGCGGCAGGACAGGGTACCAGCAACACTGCCTCCCTTGGGTTCACCAGACTCCCCACCAGACCCGCCTCAGCAGCAGCAGTAGCCCAGCCATTGCATGGTTCACAACATTCACAAACATCAGACGACGCTGACACTGTCACTTTCCGGAGTAGTGCTCTTGAGGTCTCCCAGTGTTCATCAAACACAACAACCAACAGCCCTTCCGTGTGCAGCGCTACGGTTCAGTTGTCTGTGTCGGAGATGTTTGAGCGCAAGAGGAAATTGCCAGCAAATGACCCCCGGGCCGTGGCAGTAACAGCCAGCATAGCCAAGCTTCTGGCCTGCGAAATGCTGCCATATCGAGTGGTGGAGACAAACAGCTTCAAGGGCATGATGTCAGTGGCCATCCCACGTTACGTGGTTCCCAGCCGCTACCACTTTGCACGCTCTGCAGTGCCTGAGTTGCATGAGCACGTGGTCAGCAAAATAACCCGAAGCTTGAAGAATGCCGTTGCCTGCAAGGTTCACCTCACCACTGACACCTGGACGAGTGCGTTCGGACAGGGTCGATACATCTCCCTTACCGCGCACTGGGTGAACCTTGTGGAGCCTGGCAGCGATTCCTCACCTGCTACGGCGCGGGTGTTGCCCACGCCGCAAACAGCTGCACCGCCGTCCCTCCCACTGGATAACAACAGCAGCACCTACCTCTCTGACTCCTTCTCCTCCAACGCATCTCAAAGCTGTACCTCATCCGGAAACGCTAACCCAGCAGCAGTAGGATCGTGGAAGCAGTGCAGCACAGCTGTTGGCATGCGTCAGCAAGCGTTGCTGAAGCTGATCTGCCTTGGGGATAAGAAGCACACAGGGGAGGAAATTTGGAGGGGAATAAAGGAACAGACGGATTTGTGGCTGGCACCGCTGGACCTGAAACCGGGCATGGTTGTGTGTGATAATGGGAGTAATCTCATTCGCGCTTTAAGGTTGGCTAAGCTGACACACATCCCTTGCCTGGCGCACGTGATGAACCTAGTAGTTCAGCGGTTCCTGAAGACATACCCAGGCGTGGCCGATCTTCTGTTGAAGGTGCGACGAGTGGCCAAACATTGTAGAAATTCAAGTACTGCTTCGGGGGCACTCGCCAAGATGCAGGAGCGCTTCAATATCCCCCACCATCGCTTGCTGTGTGATGTCCCTACGCGCTGGAATTCTACGCTGCACATGCTAGCCCGCTTTTGCGAGCAGAAGAGTGCAGTGGTCCAGTACATGACGGCGCAGTACCGAGGAGCATCCGGCCAGCTGCCAAGCTTCTGTGGATCCGATTGGGCCAACATGTTGGACCTCTGCCAAGTCCTCCAAAATTTTGAGCAATCCACGTTGCTTGTGAGCAGTGACAACTCTTCAGTCAGCATTACCATACCACTGCTGTGATTACTGAAGAGGTCAATGTTGAAAATCAAGGAAACAGCTGTCATGATGCAACTGGGGGAATCTGAAGGAGAAAACGATCAGCGTGATGGTACCAACATCAGGCCATCCGCCTCAGGAAACGCTGGCCCCAGCAGCTATGACGAAGAAGAGGAGGAGGAACAGCTGGAGTTGGAGCAGGAATTTCCTGCCACCACTGACGAGGGCCAGAGCGGTGCACGTTGGACTTCCACAATTCAGCGCGAATGGTCAGCAGAAGCAGACCAGGAAGAAGGTGACGACTATGATGCATCACAACAACTATCACAACGCTCACAAGAGGATGATGAGGATTCTGGTAGGACTCTGGCACACATGGCTCAATTCATGCTAGACTGCATTGAACGCGACCCACGCATTGTGCTCATTCTGGACAACACCAATTACTGGGTTTATACCCTTCTGGATCCACGGTACAAACACAATGTTCCAAAACTGCTTGAAGAAAGAGTCAGACAGGTCAAAATGGAAGAATACCAGCAGGCCCTTGTGGAGACTTTAGAGAGGAGATTGACATCCTCCCCCTCCTCTAGCCAGTTGTACGCCGACAGACTGACTTCCGCAAACCCAGGACGACCAGGAGGGCAGCAAACAACACAAGCCACAGCTAGTGCCCAAAAGGGAATGGTATCGGCAGTGTCCTTGGAGTGGGAACATTTTCTGACACCCATGCAGCAGCAGCCCACAGAACAGCAAGCGTGCAGATCCACCTCCAACACCGATCGCCTGGAGAAGATGGTCAAGGACTACATGTCAGATGGCGTAGCTGTGTCTAACAATCCATCTGCACCCTTCAACTATTGGGTATCGAAGCTAGACACCTGGCACGAACTGGCAATGTACGCAATCGAGGTGCTGGCTTCCCCGGCAGCCAGCGTTATGTCGGAACGCTGTTTCAGTGCTGCCGGAGGCATCGTCACAGATCTGCGTATCCGCCTCTCCACAGAAAATGCAGACCGTCTGACTCAAATTAAAATGAATCAATCCTGGATTGGAAATGACTACGCAACACTCCAGGACCCCAACCAAGTAACATGACCAATGAACATCTGGGATGGTTTAGCGTTTCCGGTCCCTGTTTATTGAACCTCTCATCTGTATTACATTTATGACTGCATGGCGGCAAAAAGCATTGCTGCTATATCCGCACGCTTTTTGTCCTCATGCAAGGCCTGGGTTGTTGTGTTTCAAAAAGCATGGCCTTCTCCTCCTGCGCCTGCTCCTGTTCCATCACGTGTGCTGCTGCTGCTGGGTTAGCGTTGCCGGTCCCTGTTTATGGAACCTCTCATCTGTATTACACTTATGACTGCATGGCGGCAAAAAGCATTGCTATATCCGCACGCTTTTTGTCCTCATGCAAGGCCTTGGTTGTTGTGTCTCAAAAAGCATGGCCTTCTCCTCCTGCGCCTGCTCCTGTTCCATCACGTGTGCTGCTGCTGCTGGTTAGCGTTGCCGGTCCCTGTTTATGGAACCTCTCATCTGTATTACACTTATGACTGCATGGCGGCAAAAAGCATTGCTATATCCGCACGCTTCTTGTCCTCATGCAAGGCCTGGGTTGTTGTGTCTCAAAAAGCGTGGCCTTCTCCTCCTGCGCCTCCTCCTGTTCCATCACGTGTGCTGCTGCTGCTGCTGGGTTAGCGTTACCGGTCCCTGTTTATGGAACCTCTTCTCTTTATTACATTTATGACTGCATGGCGGTAAAAAGCATGCTATCCGCACGCTTCTTGTCCTCATGCAAGGCCTGGGTTGTTGTGTCTCAAAAAGCGTGGCCTTCTCCTCCTGCGCCTCCTCCTGTTCCATCACGTGTGCTGCTGCTGCTGCTGGGTTAGCGTTACCGGTCCCTGTTTATGGAACGTCTTCTCTTTATTACATTTATGACTGCATGGCGGTAAAAAGCATGCTATCCGCACGCTTCTTGTCCTCATGCAAGGCCTGGGTTGTTGTGTCTCAAAAAGCGTGGCCTTCTCCTCCTGCGCCTCCTCCTGTTCCATCACGTGTGCTGCTGCTGCTGCTGCTGGGTTAGCGTTACCGGTCCCTGTTTATGGAACCTCTTCTCTTTATTACATTTATGACTGCATGGCGGTAAAAAGCCTGTTACCTGTGCAGAGAAACATGACATTTTCAGCATTTAAAAGACAGTTTTTCCTTTGAAACTTTACAATCAATTTTCTCAAAAAATATAAGCTCTTTTTCAAATATTTTTTTTCCCTCTTGTACCCATTTCCAAGGTGCACATACCCTGCAAATTTGGGGTATGTAGCATGTAAGGAAGCTTTACAAAGCACGAAAGTTCGGGTCCCCATTGACTTCCATTATGTTCGGAGTTCGGCGCGAACACCCGAACATCGCGGCGATGTTCGGCGAACGTTCTCGAACCCGAACATCTAGGTGTTCGCCCAACACTATTAATAAGTAGATAACTTAAATAGCAATGACCCCCGAAGTAGTCTATCAGAGCAAATAAAAATCCTCGGAGAAGTAAGTTGGCTATAGCAGATAAATGGCAGTTGTCAAACAGAGCAGATAAACTGGGGGAAGCAAATGGCAGGCAGAGTATGCTGACAGTGTTGGTAGAATTTAAATAGCAATTAGTAATAAGATAAATTAGTAGTAAGTTAACAGTTAATAGTGACTAATAATAATAGTAGTAGAGGCAGCAGCAGCAGAGGGTAAATATCGTAACGCAATCCTCATCATCAATAATCATCAATTAATTGAGAGAGTGCTTGTTAGTGCTTGTTAGTTTAGCTCAGTAGTTAGCTCAGTAATTAGCTTAATAATGATAATTAGCTTAATAGTCAGAGCATTGAATATAGCATTGTACATATACACTTGTTATTGTTGTTATTGTTGGTGTAACTAGTACATTAAGTAATTTAACTGATTTTAACTGATTTTAGCAGGTTTTAGCTGAGCTGAAGCTAGAAAAAATTATCTCCAACGTCTGTGTAGCTGAGCAGGCTATGCCTGCAAACGGCAAGTAGCAGAGTCTATTAGCTGTCTACTTCAGCTCTGATCCAAGCAGTCACACTGTTTGAAAATATCTCCCCCGCTCTTGCCCCAGCAGCCTAACACTTGCAGAGTAGTAAGCACTTGTATCCGGGTCGTGTCTTCACCTAGCTCCGCTTCCTTTGTTTAAGCACAGCGTCCAGCCACCAGCCAGCCTGCTTACCAAGTTTACATCGGAGTTGCATCCGGGTCCTGATCTTGCTGACACCTGGCTGCTCCGCTCGCCTGCATGCATGCAGCGCTTACCCCAGTCAGCCTGCTTACCAAGTTTTGCATCCGAGTTGCATCCGGATCTAGATCACGCTGACACCTGGCTGCTCCGCTCGCCTCCTCCGCATGCATGCGACGCTCACCCCAATCAGCCCGCTTACAAGATCTCCAGCTACCCTGGCTATTCCTCCTTCCCTCCGCTCCACATCATAAGCACGGAAGACACGGGGGATACCTTGGGAGCGCAGCGCAGCTCAGTGTAGCACTACTTCACAGCTTCCCATGCTTCCTTCACCTCCTCAGCAAGAACACAGGTACACTGTCATGCACGCAAGTATGCAGGTGGGCGGTACCGAACAACCGGTGTAGGATCACACCTCCTCACACCTCCTCCATCCAAAAAACAGACATCTTCCAGTTCTGAGCGAAGGGTGCAATCTTTCTGAGCTCACCTCACTGCATCTAACGACCTTTTGTGTTGAGTGAACCCAGCTCACTGCATATAACTACCTTTACTGTTGAGTGAACCCACCTCACTGCATATAACTACCTTTACTGTTCAGTGAACCCACCTCACTGCATCTAACTACCTGTTATGTTGAGTGAACCCAGCTCACTGCATATAACTACCTTTACTGTTGAGTGAACCCACCTCACTGCATCTAACTACCTGTTGTGTTGAGTGAACCCAGCTCACTGCATATAACTACCTTTACTGTTGAGTGAACCCACCTCACTGCATATAACTACCTTTACTGTTCAGTGAACCCACCTCACTGCATCTAACTATCTTTTGTGTTGAGTGAACCCACCTCACTGCATCTAACTACCTGTTGTGTTGAGTGAACCCAGCTCACTGCATATAACTACCTTTACTGTTGAGTGAACCCACCTCACTGCATCTAACTACCTTTACTGTTCGGTGAACCCACCTCACTGCATCTAACTACCTTTTGTGTTGAGTGAACCCACCTCACTGCATCTAACTACCTTTACTGTTGAGTGAACCCACCTCACTGCATATACCTAGCATCCCCCCGAGATGGACAAAATGGACAAACCAGGTAGAGGAAGAGGTAGAGGCAGACCCAGAGGAAGGCAACCTGGCACCAGCAGGTCTGTGCGAGGTGGTGGTGTTGTGATTTTGTGCGGACCTGGCCCAAAATACAGTGCTCAGAAGAAGGAACATGCCATCACTTCCCAAAATTGTGAGGACGTGGTTGAGTATTTAACACAGAACACCTCATCTCCCGCAGCCAGTGCCACCAGCGCTAGTACAAGCACCACATCCGTTGAATTTGACACTTCGCAGGAGTTATTTGGTGGTGGTGAAATCACTGATTCATAGCCACTACTGCAACAACAAGAAGAAGGCGCGGGTACACCACCTCATACGTCTGAGTTAGGTGTCGATAGTATGGACGTAACGTGTGAGAAGGGGGATGATGAACCACCTGATGTTGGTGCAGTTGTGGAGGTGTCTGAGGAAAGTGAAGCTGGGCAGGAGGATTATGATGACGATTATACGGATGCGACATTTGTTCCCAATAGAGGAGATGACCAGGGGGACAGTTCTGAGGGGGAGTCAGAGAGGAGTAGGAGGACACGAGTCCATGAAAGAAGCAGAGGGAGCTCGTCCTCAGAAACAGCTAGTGGCAGTGTCCGGCGCCATGTATCGTCAGCTATGGACAGCCAGCCAACATGCCCTTCAATGTCAGCTGCTGATGCCACCGTAGCGCCATCAACCCAGGGGGGCTCAGCGGTTTGGAAATGTTTTAACATGTGTGTCTCAGATCGGAGCAAAGCCATCTGTTGTCTCTGCCAGCAAAAATTGAGCCGTGGAAAGGCCAACTCTCACGTAGGGACAAGTGCCTTACGAAGGCACCTGGAGAAAAGGCACACAGCTATGGCAAGAACACCTGAGGAAAAGCAGCACCCAAAAGACAAGCCACCCTCCTTCTGCTCTTCCTCCTTCAGGTGCATCATCTTCTTCAGCTGCTTTCTCCCTTGCACCTTCACAGCCACCCTCCTCCACACCGACTCTGCCCTTGAGCGGTTCCTTCTCTGCCCACAGCAGTAGCCAGCTGTCCGTGAAGGAAGTATTTGAGTGTAAGAAGCAAATGTCTGCCAGTCACCCTCTTGCCCAGCATCTGACAGCTGGCGTGGCGGAACTATTAGCTCGCCAGCTATTACCATACAAGCTGGTAGAGTCAGAGGCTTTCCGTAAATTTGTGGCCATTGGGACACCGCAGTGGAAGATACCAGGCCGAAATTATTTTTCACAAAAGGCCATACCCAAACTGTACCGTGCAGTTGAGAGGCAAGTGGTGTCATCTATTGCGAAGATCGTTGGGTCAAGGGTCCACCTGACCACGGATGCCTGGTCTGCCAAGCACGGGCAGGGCCGCTACATTACGTACACAGCCCATTGGGTAAACCTGGTGCCCGATGGCAGCAAGCAGGGAGTACGTGGCTGCACAGCGGACCAACTTGTGACACCTCCACGGCTTGCAGGCAGGCCTCCTGCCACCTCCTCTCCGCCTGCTACATCCTCTTCGCTGTCGTCATCCTCCTCCTCCTCCTTGGCTGGTGCCACAATCTCCTCTCCAGCTACACAGCCCCCGCACCCCAGGGCCTATGCTGCATACCAGGTACGACGGTGTCACGCCGTCTTAGACATGTCTTGCCTCAAAGCGGAGAGTCACACTGGAGCAGCTCTCCTGGCTGCTCTTAAACAGGTGGAGCAATGGCTGACCCCGCACCAGCTGGAGATCGGCAACGTGGTGGGTGACAACGGCAGCAATCTCATTTCCGCGTTGAATTTGGGAAAGCTGACACATGTACCCTGCATGGCACATGTGCTGAATCTGGAGGGATTCACTGGCTAACAAGATGAATAATACCAGTGAGCAGTGAGCACAGTACAATGTAACTGAAGGGTATCACTGGGTAATGAGCTGAATAATATCACTGAGCAGTGAGCACAGTGCAACGTTACTGAAGGGAATCACTGGCTAATGAGATGAGTAATACCAGTGAGCAGTGAGCACCGTACAATGGCCTCAATTCACTAAGATCATGCTGGAGATAATAAGGCAAGAGAAAACTTACCTCCACATAAGAGAGAGTTATCTTATCTCTTCATTCCTTAAGTTACCTCCTCTGTAGTTAAGTTACCTCCTCTGTTAAGTTACCTCCTCTGTAGTTATTTTCACATGCAGTTAATAAACAGCCTGTGTTTAACTCTGGAGTTATTTTAAGGATTGAAGAGTTAACTTAAAGACAGAAGAGTTAACTTTAGGTTTGCCTGAGGTAAAATGTTTCCTGAATACTACATGCCTTATCACCATAGTAACAACTCTAGAAGAGTTATTAAAGACAGGAGATAAGCTTAGTGAATTGAGGCCAATGTAATTTAAAGGAATCACTGGCTAATGAGATGAATAATACCAGTGAGCACAGTACAACGTAACTGAAGGGAATCACTGGCTAATGAGATGAATAATACCAGTGAGCAGTGAGCACAGTACAACGTTACTGAAGGGAATCACTGGCTAACGAGATGAATAATACCAGTGAGCAGTGAGCACAGTACAACGTAACTGAAGGGAATCACTGGCTAATAAGATGAATAATACCAGTGAGCAGTGAGCAGTACAATGTAACTGAAGGGAATCACTGCCAAATGAACTGAATAATACCAATGAGCATTGAGCAGTACAGCGTAACTGAAGGGAATCACTGGTTAATGAGCTGAATAATACCAGTGGTGGGCCTTGTGCTTTCAGCACCCCCTGCTTGCAGTGCCTGCATCCTCTTGAACTCAGCATACTAATGGCAGTGGCAGCTCTTCAGGTGGCCCTGGAGGGATGAGGTACCCATCTTGGACACATTTTTCCCTTCGCTCAATTTTTTCCTGCACAAGTGTAACGATCGGTGTCAGCAACCAGAGAGAAAATCTGATCCTTGGCGATCCACAGTATCCCCAAGAATACAGATATACCCGATTATTGAGGATCTGCGGAATCGTCAATAATCAGATATGTCTAACCTCTAGACACCGGAGAGAGTGTAAGTGTTTGGTGCAACAGTAACAACTCTGAGTAAAGACCACCAGAGGAGTTGGCGGCCTACAACTCCTGAGGAATTCACCCCTGACTGTGGGTGATATTCCTGTAGCCTGTGGAACCCTGAGCGAGGGACCAAGGCTGGGTTGCAGGGAGCCCTGCTGCTAATATGTAAGGTTTTGCCCTGAACTGGGCTAACGTAACACAGTAATAGCACAATCCTAGTCTGGGGTGTGAGGTCCGTAGTCACAACACCCTGGAACTAGTCTGGAGCATAACATACATGATAATACAGTTCCCTAGTCTTGGATGTGAGGGCCTTGATCTCAACACCCTGGAACAATGCTAGAGAATACACAGAAGATACGCAGTATTCCTAGTCTGGGGTGTGAGGGCCTTGATCTCAACACCCTGGAACTGGTCTAACAAATAATACAATTCAATTAGTACTTTAAGCTATCAAGAATCTGACTCAGTGTGGATTCCCAGCTCCAGCCAGTTCTGGCACACTGTCGGGTCTAGCTAAGGTCTGAGTGCCTTCACGTAAGTGTTAGCAATGGCAGACAACCAGCAACTGACAAGCAGCAGAATATATAGTTGCTGGACTCTGCCGCCCCGCCAGAGCCATTCAGCCAATCATGAGTCCTGCAGGAATCAGCTGATCTTCCTGATCAGCTGACACTTCCCCTGCTGGTATAAAGGTCCTGAGTTCAGGCCCGCGCGCGCGTAGCTCTCCATCTGCCTATGTGCACTAACAGACCCAGCCACACCAAGCGCACGCTGCTGCATGCAAACCGCCGCGTTGGACGCGGAAACAGCCGCTTTGCTGTCAGGACATGCGGCGGCTTTTCCGCATTCCACCATACTACCAGACGCGTGTCTATGCGTGCAAACCGCCGCGTTGGACGCGGAATCAGCCGCCTTGCTCTTGGCACATGCGGCGGCTTTTCCGCGTTTTCTCACAGTACCCCCCCTGAGGAGTGGACTCCGGACATCTCCTTCCTGGCTTTCCAGGATGTAAGTTAGATAATTTCCTCTTTATCTCATACTCAGGCCAGCCATCAATCAACCCAGGGAGGGAGGGAGGGAGTGGAATCCACATGCAGCGCTGACCCTGGCAGGGATACAGAAAATGATTTCTTGTCAGCCTGTTTTTTCGGTGGTAGATTGGTTTTGGGCCCAAAACCCCTGTCTAAAGCGTCTGCTTTGGGGCTTTTGCTATCAGATTTATGCATGAGAGGTAACCGTGAGGAACCGGAACCATTAAAAATCTCTGTACCCTGTCCTGCCTCTCCTGCGACCTGTATCTTGGGTTTTTCCACCTCACCCTTCTTCAAACAATGCTCATGACAGTGGGCTGACGAGTTCAGCAGCTGTCCTGAAGCCCAGTCAATCCGCGGAGAGTGAAGTTGCAACCAGGGCATACCGAGAACAACAGCAGAGCCTTTCATCGGCAGGACCAGGAACTGTAAACTCTCTTCATCTGGGAAAGAAACTGGGCACTGCGCAATGGAGAGTCATCCACTGCAGTGCCCGAAATCTGCCAGTCGGGTGCAGATAACGGTATCCCCAGACTTTTGGCAAAATCATAATCTATGAGGTTCGCTGATGAACCCGAGTCCACCATGGCTTCTGCGGACTTGGTCCGACCTTCCCACGTAACCGAACAAGGAAGGATCAGCCGACCATCGTTCAGTGATGAACCCTGTTCACCTATGGTTTTGACTAATCCTAGGCGATAGCATTTGTCTGGCCTAGTGGAACCATGTAAGGCGTTCCTCTTTGGGCTCCTGCGACTCTTTTCCCCCAGACTCAACCTTGTGTACCCAATCTGCATAGGTTCGCCTGGAGGTGAGGGAGACCGAGAAGAGTCGTGTAAGATAGACCTTCTGGCCACTCTACCACGAACCTGTCTCTGGTGGAGCAAACGGCGATCTATCTGTATGACCAAAGAGATTGCCTCATCCAATGATTCGGGCTCAGGATGGCCTATCATTACCTCATGAATAGTATCTGACAATCCGGCCAAAAAACAGTCTAGGAGGGCGAATGCGTCCCATCTAGCCGAGACTGCCCACCTCCTGAACTCCGCAGCATAATTCTCCACCGGACCTTTGCCCTGACGCAGAAGCCTGAGCTTCCGTTCAGAAGTCGAGGCGATGTCTGGGTCATCGTAAATCATAGCCATAGCGTTAAAAAATTCATCAACCGAGGTCAGGGCCTGATGCCCAATAGGAAGACCATATGCCCAGGTCTGAGAATCCCCCGACAACAGAGTCTTCAAGGGACACTTAAGTCAAACAAAAAAAATGAGTTTTATTCACCTAGGGCTTCCAATAGCCCCCTGCAGCTGTCCGGTGCCCTCGCCGTCTCCCTCCGATCCTCCTGGCCCCGCCGGCAGCCACTTCCTGTTTCGGTGACAGGAGCTGACAGGCTAGGGACGCGAGTGATTCTTCGCGTTCCTGGCCACAATAGCGTCATCTATGCTGCTATAGCATATATCATATACCATATAGCAGCATAGAGGGTGCTAATGTGTCTGGGAACGCGAAGAATCACTCGCGTCCCCAGCCTGTCAGCTCCTGTCACCGAAACAGGAAGTGGCTGCCGGCGGGGCCAGGAGGATCGGAGGGAGACAGCGAGGGCACCGGACAGCTGCAGGGGGCTATTGGAAGCCCTAGGTGAATAAAACTCATTTTTTTTGTTTGACTTAAGTGTCCCTTTAATGAACGTAATTCTCTGTGCCTCGGTTCCAGACGAATTAGGCCTTAACTCAAAGTATGATAACACTCTATTTCTAAAGTTCCGAAAGTCAGATCTGTCGCCAGAAAATTTTTCAGGCACGGACATACGGATGTCCATAACTAGAGGAGATCGCACTAAGTTCACAGCTGATTGAAGTTCCTGAATAGCTCCAAATATCTGACATATCTGGGTCTGTTGGTTCAAAACTGCCGCGGAAAGTTGGTTTACCGCGGTGGTCAGGACTTCAACATGGCTATACAGTGCGTCCGTTTGGGTTGGGTCTGCCATTCTGTAACGATCGGTGTCAGCAACCAGAGAGAGAATCTGATCCTTGGTGATCCGCAATATCCCCAAGAATACAGATATACCCGATTATTGAGGATCTGGGGAATCGTCAATAATCAGATATGTCTAACCTCTAGACACCGGAGAGAGTGTAAGTGTTTGGTGCAACAGTAACAACTCTGAGTAAAGACCACCAGAGGAGTTGGCGGCCTACAACTCCTGAGGAATTCACCCCTGAGCGGTGGGTGATATTCCTGTAGCCAGTGGACCCCTGAGCGAGGGACCAAGGCTGGGTTGCAGGGAGCCCTGCTGCTAATATGTAAGGTTTTGCCCTGAACTGGGCTAACGTAACACAGTAATAGCACAATCCTAGTCTGGGGTGTGAGGTCCGTAGTCACAACACCCTGGAACTAGTCTGGAGCATAACATAAATGATAATACAATTCCCTAGTCTTGGGTGTGAGTTCCGTGATCATCAACACCCTGGAACTAGTCTGGAGTATAATATAAATGATAATACAGTTCCCTAGTCTTGGATGTGAGGGCCTTGATCTCAACACCCTGGAACTGGTCTAACAAATAATACAATTCAATTAGTACTTTAAGCTATCAAGAATCTGACTCAGTGTGGATTCCCTGGTATAAAGGTCCTGAGTTCAGGCCCGCGCGCGCGTAGCTCTCCATCTGCCTATGTGCACTAACAGACCCAGCCACACCAAGCGCACGCTGCTGCATGCAAACTGCCGCGTTGGACGTCTTTGCTGTCAGGACATGCGGCGGCTTTTCCGCATTCCACCATACTACCAGACGCGTGTCTATGCGTGCAAACCGCCGCGTTGGACGCGGAATCAGCTGCCTTGCTCTTGGCACATGCGGCGGCTTTTCCGCGTTTTCTCACAACAAGTTACAGAACGCATAGGTTTCGTCCTGCTCGACACTTGGAAAATGTTCCATACCGGGTACTTTAATTTACTGTGGCCCTGGAAACAGACCCCTCTTAATCAACATCACCAATAACAGTTGTGATTCCGGCCAATCGCCTCCATATCAGTCCCCAGTATGTCCTGAGCTTCATCCATCAGAATGTTCCCAGATGCCGGACTGAGGGACAGAACGCTGTCATCCTGGCAGGGCTGCTGACTACTGACTACTGGCTGCTGGGGTGGATGTCACAGCAAGCGTGGGGCGTTGGCTGCTGCTTGGAGTGCTGCTCACAGCAGAGCTCTGGGATGCAGTCATGATGTCCATCAACACCTCAGGTTCCATCTGCACAACCACCACATGGGGACTAGAGATGGCCCGGACCTCCGATACCGCAATAGACTTCAACCGCAATAGACTTCAATGGAGAGGCGAACTTAGAATATTAGCAACAATTCTGCTGGACACAAAAGAGATGGAAAAGATGTTTCAAAGGTTCTAATACCTGGAGGGAGACATGGTTGAGTGAAATAAACATCAAAAGTCCCAGAAAAAAAACTGGATTTGACACAAAGCAGTGTTTTAAGGTCAGAAATCTCACTGAATGTTCAATTGCAGGCCTACACTGCTTTACAACATCAGGAAGTGTAATCCTCCTCCCTCCCTTACTGCTCCAGTGGAGGAGGGTCTTGTCTTCCAGGGAATTGTAGGATTTCAAAAGTCAGCTTACATACCTTGGCCGGGAATCGAACCCAGGTCGAGTGCTTGGTAGGCACTGGCAGCTCTCTTCACCACTATACCACCACTACATGCTGAAGCCAGCCTAGCATGTACCATTATGATATATCCAAGAGAAAAATGAGCTTGCTTAGGGAATTGTAGGATGTCAAAAGCCAACTCACATACATTGGCCAGGAATTTAACCCAGGCCTACCGCGTGGTAGGCTTCTATCCTAACCATTATACCACCAACACAACACACTACAATGCTACATTCTGAAGCCAGCCTAGCATGTACCATTATGATATAGCCAAGAGAAAAAATAGCTTGTTTAGGGATTTTTAGTATTTCAAAAGCCAACTCACATACATTGGCCAGGAATCGAACCAGGCCTACCGCGTGGTAGGCTGCTATCCTAACCATTATACAACCAACACAACACACTACAATGCTACATGCTGAAGCCAGCCTATCCGTCCGGTATCCGTTGATGGTTTAAAGCTGAAAATTCACTTCAATGAGAGAGAGAGAGAGAGAGAGAGAGAGAGAGAGAGAGAGAGAGAGAGAGAGAGAGAGAGAGAGAGAGAGAGAGAGAGAGAGAGAGAGAGAGAGAGAGAGAGAGAAGAGAGAGAGAGAGAGAGAGAAAAGAGAGAGAGAGAGAGAGAGAGGAGAGAGAGAGAGAGAGAGAGAGAGAGAGAGAGAGAGAAAAAGAGAGAGAGAGAGAGAGAGAGAGAGAGGAGAGAGAGAGAGAGAGAGAGAGAGAGAGAGAGAGAGAGAGAGAGAGAGAGAGAGAGAGAGAGAGAGAGAGAGAGAGAGAGAGAGAGAGAGAGAGAGAGAGAGAGAGAGAGAGAGAGATAGAGACTCTTTTTTCTCTTGGGTATATCACATTGGTACATGCTAGGCTGCTTCAGCATGTAGCATTGTAGTGTGTTGTGTTGGTGGTATAATGGTATAAGCTGGCTTTGAAATCCTACAATTCCCTGGAAGACAAGACCCTCCTCCTCTGGAGGAGAAGGGAGGAGGTGGGGTGCAATATAAGGAATAACAATTGTAAGATTGTGGAACTTTCTCCCGTGATCAGCGCACAACGCGTGCGCTGATACGGCGGAAATCCTCCACAAGCGTATAATTGCAGAACCCAGCAAAAGTTGCTACGCACCCGTAGAGGGAAATTCCTGTTGGCAGATGGCGCTGGGAAGTGCAGAGGAACCAATCCTCTGTACCTCCACAAATACCAGACAGGAATTGTACGAAGCGCAGAACGCAATCGCAAGAGAAGCGATTGCGAATGAGAACGAGCAAAGGGACAGGTTGTATGTGTGCGCCAATCTAGTCGCCACCCCGCGACAGCGCACACACAACAGCAGATACGAAACAGAAACGCAACTGCAAGAAAGGCGATTGCCAAAAGTGACACAAGGCAGATCAGAACAGAATACGAGGATAGCAAAGGCACAGCAATTCATACAATGAGGAGATACGGAAAATAAACGCTAACTGAACGCGAACACCGCACTCATTCGCAACAGTGCACGCGTTCATGCGCGGTCTCCACGTGATAAGCACAATAGAGACAAGCACGCCTAACTAACCATCGACAGACAAACATGAAACAGAGGACGCGAGCGCTTGCTTAACGGTTACCTCACCGAGCCTCCAGCAAGCGTTCGTTGCAGACAAGACAGACACACGAAAACAGGGATAAGCGAGAGATAGGATCCACAGCACTAGCGAAAGTGGCTAGCGAGATCCAGGAAGACAGACAGAAGGATCCACAGTACTAGCGCAGGATGCTAGTGCGATCCAGGTACAGAGTAGCAGAACAGAAGGATCCACAGCACTAGCCGCAGGATGCTAGTGTGATCCAGTTACAGAGTAGCAGAGCAGAAGGATCCACAGCACTAGCGCAGGAGCTAGTGCGATCCAGTTACAGAGTAGCAGAACAGAAGGATCCACA